>NC_000072.6:128542039-128779539 GCF_000001635.26 Mus musculus
TGTGTGCGTGTGTGTGTGTATGCAGTGTGTGTGTGTGTGTGTGTGTGTGCGCGTGTGCGTGCGCGTGTGCGTGTGTGTGTGTGTGGTCCTGGGAGGACGTGCAGGGGATGAAGAATGAATATAACCAAAATACATGTGTTTGAAATTAAGTAAGAATAAATTTAAAAACATTATGCCAAAAAGGTTATTTTATGAAGAGAGGATTGTTAACTGGCTTGTTTGTAGTAATCAACTCACAAGTGGTGGCGCACGCCTTTAGTCCCAGCACTTGGGAGGCAGAGGCAGGCAGATTTCTGAGTTCGAGGCCAGCCTGGTCTACAAAGTGAGTTCCAGGACAGCCAGGACTACAGAGAAACCCTGTCTCAAAACAAAACAAAACAAAACAAAACAACCAAAAAAACCTCACATTTGCATGTCAAAATTTCACAGTATATATATTAACTATATATAGTTTAAGCAATAAAAAAATCATGTCTTCTTCATTGGAGTTCAAGCTGTAGAAGAATTTTCATCTCTGTAACTGACTATATTACCTTCTATAAGGATTAAAGATGTTTCTAAACATGTGTCAGGCAACCATGGCTTACATAAAATAACTTGTCAATACAAAGGATATGATTAGTGAGACAGAACATAGCCTATATTCCATATCTCATTTAAACACTAAGGTCTTTCACACGTCCATACTAAATAGAAGCTTTCAAACACCCTTCAGAAGACAAAGCCATGAAACAAAACTCAGAAACAAAGTCATGAAAGAAAAAAAAAAACCAAAACTATTGTTGTTGAACTTACATTTTCCAAGTAGAACAGAACGTGGCCATTCTTTATGTCCGTCTTCGTTACTTGACTATTGAATTTAAGCTTTGAAGAGATTGACAAGAAGGGTTGAGGGTCAGAATACCTGAGTCCCCCTCTAGAAATGAGCTCTGTGCTGTCTGTTCAGGGAACGTTCCCTTTGTACCTCAGTGTTTCGGTGAATTTACAAGGGAACCCGGCAAAGAAACACATGATGAACAGTGGGCATAATGACTCTGCATTTCTGCAGAATAAAAATATCATCTCTCCTATTCCAGTACAGACTAAATACAAACGTGAACTCTGAAGAAATGTGCTTAGATGATGAAGGATCCCATTATTTCCATTATCCCATTATTATTTTATGCACTCTCACTCTCTCTGTGCTGGGGAGCAGGGCCACCCTTATTTACCTCCTCGGTGGATGAGACGACAGGAGTAAAGCCAGAGAGCATCTTCACATCCACAAGGACTGTAACTGAGCTTTCACGAGCTCCAGTGTAGCTGAAGTGAGAAAGCAAACATCTCTCTACCTGGGCTTAGAAACGTGAGCTCTCTCGGGGAGGGTGGCAGGTGGGCATGCGCACTAACAAGCTTGCAGTCTGGAGCGCTGCCATAAACTAGAAAGGGAGGAGCTGAGAAACCTCAGCCTCAACTGTTTGAGCGCAGTCGCAGCCCAGTGACAGTGGTCGAGATGCCGGGTGGGTGAGGTGACATCAGCTGGTTCCGATCATGACCTCTGTGAACGCAAAGCCTCCCCAAATCTCACAAAGTCTACAGACAGAACTGCCTTGTTTACATGGTGTGCGTTCCTGTCAGCTTTAGATCTGCTCAACACTGGAAGATTGCTTCCACCCTCTTAATCGGCCAGCAAGATAACAGCTTTCAGGTGTACATATGTGCGTAGATATTGCAGAAGGTCTTTCTAATAAGCCAGTATCTAAAAAGGGCAGTGACGTGGCTATGCAGCAGATTGCCCGTGGGACTCACCGTGGTCACTGTCATTCAGATTTGGTTTACTTCAGTCCTATTTGAAACAACTCTTTGATAGAGTTCACTAACCTGGGAGCGAATGTCAAAAACGTTACACATACGTGAGGGTCACCGTGAGTTCAAACTTGGTCTGGAATTCATCTGAAGAGTTGCTTTTTCCAGTTTTCACGGAAAGGGAAAATCCTGAGGCCTCCTTAGGAAGTGGCACGTTGTACCTGAGGGTGGCCTGGGAAGAAGGAAGACATCTTGAAAATCATCCTGCAGTAAACACTGAAGAACCTGTTATCTGTATAACTCCATTATTAATGTGCTTTATAGTGTTATCATCAGGGAACCAGGATCAACGAAATGTTTATGGGGACAGCGTGATGATGTGACTGGCTGAGGGCAGAATGCTTTCTATCAGAAGAACCAATTTAATTACTAAAAATGTTTAATTTATATATGTGTGTGTGTTGGGGGGACTAGAAAGAACATTATGAAATGGAAAGAAGAGCTCTTATTTGGGGAGATAGTGGGGTGCATATGACATGAAAGCAGAAGGGGGATATTGCTGGGGTGGTCCTTCAACAAAAGGGGGTAAGGGGGGTGATGGGAGTAGGGAAGGAAGACAAATAACAAAGCAGGCATGAACATGCTATCAGGAAACTTATTACTCCGTATGCCAACTTTACTATTTTTTTTAAAGATTTTTTAATTTAATTTTATGTGTGTGGGTGTTTTGCCTGCAGCTATGCGCCACATAGTGATGTTCAGTGCTGACAGAGGCCAGAGGAAGGCATCAGAGCTCCTGGAATTGGAGTTGTGGCCCCCATGTGGCTGCTTAGAATTGAACCCTGATCCTCTAAAAGAACAGCCAATGTTCTTAACTACAGAATCATCTCTCCAGTCCCTAAATGTTAACTTTGAAAAATAATAAAAATGTGAGTAACTTCTCTATCATGTATGTTGCATTTTCTGCTGTTGATTAGAAAAATATGAGAGAAGCAGGAAACAGGAAGAGTCAAAATGACAAAACACATCACACATAGCTGAACACTAGTCTGGATTCTTACAGACAGGCTCAGTTCTCCTGTGAGGAAGGCTTCCAGTACCTGGATAAATGAGCATCCATCTCCTTCTACATCCACTGTGTATTGTTGGTGGCCTTTGGATACTTTTGAGTGCTGGACCAGAAGGCGTTTATTTCTGTTAACATAGAAAACCTCCTCAGACTCCTCTGAGCTCAGCGTGATGGTGTTTTGAGGGTTAGAGCCGGTTAACTTCATGTATTGGGTTAGAGCGAGAAGGCACACTGTGGTGTCCTGAACAGAACAGTGGTATAGGTCAGCCATTGTTGACCACGAACTTTCCATCAGTCTCCATAAACATTCCTGAAGCTTCCAATAGGACACAAATTGATGCCACAAACACCAGAGAGTGCTTAGTTGTGTGAGTTGCTGTCAGTTCATTGTCTTTAGCAAATTAATTGGATTTTAGTTTTCTGAAATTTTTTAAAAAATAAATCACCATCTCTACTGCTGATATCATGTCAAATCTAGTCAGAAAGTGAAGGTACCACACAGTGTGATGACTACACTTCTGTCTCCTTATTCTCAAAGAGGGACAAAAATCAAAAAGGAGTCTTTGGAAATTCATCACCCTGCCCTCTCATGGGGACTCAGCCTTAAAGGAGGAGAGAAAATGGGGTTGTCCTCATTAAATGAAACTCTATTTCCCCTGACTTTCAGTTCTCCCTGTTAGGGAAGGGATCACCCATGGCTTCATGGCCATTCGTTTTCTTGTTTTCTGTTCCCATTTTTGCTTTCTCTGATGTAGAGACCACAGAAGCATAGAGGAAGCTCTATTCCAAATTGACAAGTGCTTTGACCATTATACCGTCAGATATCTACAGTACATAGATCATAGATATTCAGATATCTAAGTACTCTGTTCTTACGAAGAAAATCTCTTCTGGACGTCCATTCTGCTTTCTACTCTGCAATGGAGACACAGTTGGCCTAAATTCCTTAAAAGGAAACTCTCATCTATCACCTAAAATAGAGTGTCCTTGCAAGAGTGTCTGAAACACAAGGATGAGCCCGTGAATATTCTGAGTATGATTCAGAATATGAAATGTGAGGGCTGGAGACATGGCTCAATGGTTAATAGCACTGTTGCTCTTGCAGAGGACCTAGGTTCGATTCCCAGCACCCCCAGGGTGGCTAACGAGCATCTCTAACTCCAGATCAAGGTGATTCAATGTATGTGGTGCACACACGTGCAAAACATTCGTATACACAAAGCAAAATGCATACATCTTTAAAAAGGTTATCTAATGCTTTTCACCTCAGAAGCTCTGTTATTGTGACAATTGTGATTATCGTCTGGAGTGTCATCCTCTGCATTAAAAACATTCACCCTGTCTCAGCCAATCACCTGCATGGCAGAGAAGCCTCCATGGGAGTTCATCCGCTGGGCAAGCCACTGCACAATCTTGCTGGCATAATCAAGGTCCTGAGTGTCCTGGGAAAGGACAGCCAGCAGCACATAGCACGTCTTCTCTGTCTCACCAGAAAGTGCCGAAGGAATGAATGATGGAGAGTTGTCTGTCTCGGGTTTCTCATCTCTCTCCCAGTATATCATATTATCTGAGGAAGTGGGGTAAAAATCAGCCTCTATACAAAGAGTTTCCACAAGTCCTTAAAACAAGCTCCTATAAGTTACCCACTCAGAGGGGACAGGTTCTATTCTTTGGATTCCTGCTGTGGTCTGAATCTTAAATGCATGCACTGAAGCTTTGGCCTCAGCTTTCAGGACCTTTAAAGAGGGGATAAGGTTAAAATGAGTTTCCTAAGATGGTACATGATCCAATTGGATGGTGATTATGAGAAGATGAAATATGGACAAATAAAAGGGAGCCAAGAGTGTTCACACACAGAGGGCAGACATAAAGGCAGAGGAAGAAGCCATCCACTTCAGGCAAAGAGCCCATACTTCCTGCTATCAGGATCTTACACTTCTACCCTCTAGAGAGAAAAGCATTCTGAGTTTTAAGTAAACCAGTCTGTGGTATTTTCTTATGGGTGACCCTGGGCAATAAATATGACATCTCCTTAGGGTGTTAAGTAGTCTCAGAAGTAATTATTGTCTGCAGCATGCTTAATTTCCTTTCCTTCATGCACTGAGAAAAATCGGTGGAAAACAGAAAGGGGGAAATTAAGTCATCTGGTAATCTTTGACGACAGAGATGCTGACATGTTCCAGAGACGCCAAAGCGCTTGGTGGAGGGAGGGTTCAATCCAATCTCTCAGTAGGCTCTGAGACAAATTGGTAATAAGACTTACTTGTTTTTGTAGCAGATTTGTCCAGGATTGAGAGTAAGGATTTCGCTTGCTGTTCTTTCCCAGCTAATGCAAATACATAAGCCAGAATAGCTTGCGTGTAGCCATTGGTGACACCATTCGAAAATGCCTCTTCCAGGCAATAGAGACCATTGCGGAGGGCAGGAAACTAGTTGGGGTTGGGGGAAAGATATGCTTGTAAGTAACACCCCAACATTTCAGGAGTTTACCGAATACTTAAGCTAACTTCTCTTATAACATATATACTATATCCTGGAAGCACATTTCACATCCAAATCTACCATATATAGATTTTACAAATAAACCTATCATATAGATTCACACATTATAATCTTAAAACAACATAAATTTGGACTACTATTTTAGAAAGGGGAAACAAAATTTAAGGAGTAAAGTGCTTTACCATCAAATCAGCAATCTTTTAGATATAATATAAACTTCTTTCATGTCACAAAATGTATAATTATATGTGTATGTGTGTGCATAGCCATGTGTGTGTGCATGTGTCATGGTGGCCAGAGGACAGATTTGGGTGGCAACCTAAAGACCACTGATTACCTCATTTGAGATGTCTCTCTTTAGCTGGGCCTCACCAATTTTATTAGCCTTGCTGGCCAGCAAGTCCCAAGATCCTCTTTTCCCTGTTTCCTCAGTAATAGGATGATAGGCACGTGCCTCCACGTTCCCTGCATTTGTTCGTGGGTTCTAGGAACCAAACTTGGGTCCTCGTGCATGTGAGGTAAGTACTTTAGTAAGTGACCTAACTCCCCAGGTCACATATAGTTATTATTGTTTTTTAGACCTAAAATGTTTCACTTTCATGCTTTAAATAGAGGTTTGCACTTGAAGGTGTACTAACGACTCTGGAAACACATAGTTTCTGTTTTAGGAACAGATTTGGTAAATGGATAGGCCATGGGTTGAAACCATATTGAAAATGCTTTAGTGACTTGAAAACAAACATCTAGACTATGACTTTAATGAGAGCAGACATTCTTCTTCAGTGAGAGTTGCTTTTGAGTTTGGGTCAGGCTATAATAGGCAAGAGTGGCCTCAAATGTCATGATCCTTTTGCCATGGTGTCCTGAACACCAGAATTACCACTAATACTGGTGTGTGCCATCATTCCTGCTAGAGCAGATGTTCATAATCTGAAGTTCCTGGCTGCACTTCAGGGAACGTATAAATAGCCTAGATCATATGAAAAACTGAGTTTTCTCAAGAGTGTATCCAACCTGGTGGGGACCTCAATTCTATCCATCAAAAGTATCAGTGAATCAAAAGAATTTTGAACATCGTCAGTTTAAAGGATGGTAATGAATTAAATGTTGTCCTGGTATCTTATCCTGTCTAAGGATTTCATCCTGATTCTAGGATCTCTCTAAGGTGCATCCAGCAGAGGGAGGCCAGAGATGATGAGAATCCATACGCTGGCATTGAGTCCAACTTCAAGGAACACCCCGACGACGTACGCAGTGAGCGCAATATCTTCCTGGTCACCCTCACGGCCCTGAAAACAAAGGAACAGGTCAGGAGAGCAGACCACGGTACAACAGCCGTGTTCCTGGACTGAGACTAACTAGGGGAAAGTGCTTGAGCAAACAACCTTAGTCACAAAAACACTTTAACATATACTGTTCAAAGTAGGTAAATAGTAGTCATGCTATCTGGTGAGACCCATTAAATTCAAGTTTAAGTATACGTATGTTGTGCATAGTATTCTGTGGCCTGGTGTTTGGCTTGCATTCTAAGCAGTCCACGTAGATGTTTTGGCATTAATCTGAACAAAGCAAAGAAACACTTTGCTGATGGGTGAGACAGAAGGGAGATGAAAGACCTAGGTGGTTGTCGAGGGGTTGGAATGTTGCAGGTCCAGAGCTAGTTCAACCGTCTTTAACCTCCTAAGTTCCTTGTTCCCCTCTGTGACTAACAGACAAAACCTTTGGGAATGTATTAATTTCACAAATCCCTAGTTTCCACTGATAAAAGGCTAAGAGTGTCATCAAATAGCTTCTGAGTCTCATGCTTTGCTGTGACAGCCTACTTAGTGGTAATCAATGTATTTGAAAAGTTCACAGAGTTATGACTTTCTTTGTTCTGGTACTTAAAAAGAAATCTTAACAAAAAAAAAAATTGCAACATGGAATTTGGAGTGACCTAAATCTGTGTTCCTGGACCATGATCTCTCATGCTTGGCTTCAGAATAAATTATCTCCTATTTTCTATCTGAGACCTTGATTTGAACCTCAGGAATAAGACGTGGAAAGAAATTCCTCAGACACTCAACTCTGCCTCCCTTCCATGTATTGTCTAACTCCGAATTCCCAGGTGCTTTCTCTCTCTACTTAGTCCCTTTCCCTTCCTCCTCCCAGTTTAATAACTGCAGAAGCCACACTCAACAAAAGACATATGCAGGCTCTGGTTAAACATTCACGAAGCAGGACAAATGTTCACGGAGAGGACACACGTGACACACACAAGAGAGACCTGTGACTACGGCTGACTCAGAAGGTGTGGCATCCCCAAGGATGATGCATTCCAGAGGAGGGAAGGCAGCAGAGGCTGAGCAGAGAAACTGGGGAAGAAAGCCTCCTTGGGAGTCCCGTACCTCCTGAGCCGTGTCGACATGCTTCTCGTCCCTTCTAAAGCATCCATTTGATTTCTGTTTCTTTACAAGCCAGATTAACGTCTGTTTGGGGACTGTCTCTTCGATGAAAATATATTCCTTCATTTTCTCAACTGTCTTGAAAGAAAGGGCACTGAGCCTGTAATGGGACCAACAAAGCAAATGTTAGAGTGAAGATGTCACCACGCCACAGGTTCACCAGCACTGTTCCCTTTGGTAAAGCATTCATACTTGTCTAATGTTGACACTTAACTAGTCTTGATTGACAGTGGCTCTTTTATTGGGGTCAATAAAATATGGTGAACAGCAAATCTGTAGAAAATAGAGCAGGTGGATTTTGGCCACTCAAAGGTCTGGCAGTATAGTCCATTTGATTACACATGCCCAGAAACAGGACTGGTATGGTCTAGAACTAGGATACTATGGGGCCTTCTAGTTCCCCTTTCCAGTATCTAAATGAGACTGAGAGGTACAGAGTAAGATGTGACACTTGCCATGGAGCTCATACGCTGTGTCATCACAGAAAGCTGTCACTAAGTGATCAGACAGCCAAGCAAGTTTGTGAGACGATGGGGATATTGCTGCATCAGGCTATTGGTAGTGAGTGTTTGCAGTGGGTTTTATTCTCAAAACCCGCTTGGCTGGGAAACCCCTCCCTGAGCCCTGGCTTCTCTCAGCTTCTTGCTAGTCCTGTTTAGAAAATAACTTATATTATTGAAAACAAAGGGCTTTCTCCTCAATTTCTTTCTTTCTTTTTCTTCCTTATTTCTATTTTTAAATTCACGTACATCCCGATCACAGCTCCCCTCGCTCCTCTCCTCCCAGTCTCATCCTTACAAACCCCTCCCCCCATTGCTCTCTCTCCTTCTCCTTGGAGAACCCCCTCCCATTGGGGAAAATAAAGTTTTAATTGCTCACCATGTGCTCCCTTCCTGGTTGCTCTGGCAGAACACATCGTAGGACCCATCATAGTTTTTGAAAGACAAGTGATTTTGGTAACCTAAAACACAACAGAGCAGGAAGCTGTGTCTTAGCCTGGGAGAGAAGGAGAAGCCTGAAACACACTGGGTGAATACAAGACCTGGGCAGGGCTACTGTGACCACTTCAGTGTTGGTCCCTGAAACTCCAGGTTGTTCAGCTCTGTGTAGAGAGAGAATGCCTTACTTAAAAGCTGGCTCCGCCCTGCACTTAGCAATCAGTACCTTCCCTTAAGGTTATGTCTCTGTCCTGCACTTAGCAATCAGTACCTTAAGCTGGCTCTGAACTATACTTAGCAATCAGTACCTTCCCTTAAGGTTATGGCTCTGCACTGTACTTAGCAATCAGTACCTAAAGCTGGCTCCAAACTGTACTTAGCAATCAGTACCTTCCCCTAAGTTTATTTTACTTCACTCAGTTTTACCTTCCTATGAGGAAAACCCAAAGTGCATTTCCTCCTGGACGTGTCCTCAATATCCCATTTTAATGTCGCATGTATGTATCTCTCAACATTCATATTCAATCCCATCACTGTTTGGAACTCAGCCAAGCAGGTAGTTCTACGGGCTGATGAATGACTCATTTTCAGACACTGTTCCCAGCAACAACAAACAAGATAGTACGGTAACTATGACACATTTACAAATTCATTGATATTAACTCTGTGACTGTCAAGGTCCAGGGGACATCTCAGAGGAAAAGACAGAAAGATTGCAAGAGCCCGATGATGGGAGAGGGGTGTGTGCTATGGAATGCTGTCTCCAGAGTGTGACATGACCATTACAACTGTGAGCTCATATGAGTTGTGGTTGCCTGTACAAGGCCTACAGAAGATCAAGCCTGTCAAAACCCTGGCATAGATGGGGTAGAGGATTTCCAGGCTCAGTTCTGTGTTAAGGAGCTATTGGTAGTAAGTGTTTGCAGCAGGTGGGGGACACGTTGTTTACTGAGGGTGTGGCCATCTCCTTCTATTCCAGGAGAGGGCCCTATACCATGCGCATATGGACTGTGCTATCTGGAATGGGTGGGTTATAAAAATAAAAACTACAAAACTTGGAGGGGCCGTGTTGGGGAGGGTAAGGTGGAAGCTGAAGGAGACGTAGAAATGGGTATGACCACACTGTGTTGTATGATGTATGAATAAAGAAAATTTAAAGATAAAGATGAATTCAAATTTTGAAACTACAGTTCTCTGTCAGGAGGCTAAATAATGAGCAGAGATTTTAAAGAAAAAAGAACACACAGCTAGGATTCAGAGGACCTAAATGTCCACTCTTGTCTCACCAGGGGTCCACAGAGTAAGACTGATCATGCTTTGATATTGGTTGCAATTGATTTCACCTTTGTGGGCGGAAACGACTTAACCCTCTCACCATTGGATAAGAGACGCTGAGCCTTAGATTTGAGTTCTTCTGTCAGCTGGTCGGTAGCTTTCAGGTAGTCCAGTATGTAAACGTCAGATGCTAGCTGGGCAATGTTCTGTTCACCACACCCATAGGGCATTTGGAGAAGGCTCTCCAGATTCTGCATTGCGACTCCCAGAATGTCCCCTAAAGGCAGAAAGGGAGAGTCAGGCACTTACACAAATGCCAGGTCACTGCCTCAGCACTAATAACCGCAGGGCATGGTGGGAATAGGAAATCATTTAAAGTTCACTCTAAAACGTGTTAATAGGAGGGTAGAGAGATGGCTCCGTGGTTAAGAGCCCTTGCTGCTCCTGAAGCAGACCCAAATTCAGATTCTAGCATCCGTATTGGGTGGCTCCCATCTGCCTCTAACTCCACTTCTAGGGGGAAATCAGTGTCTCGGGCCTTTGTGAACACTACACTTATGTGCATATACTGCCCCCTATATACATAACTTAAAATAAAATAAATAAAACACATAAACAAACCAAGTTTCCTAGAGGAACTCTAGAAGGAGGTGGCTCTGAAGTGTTGAATTAGAGGGGCTTTGGGGATGAAAACGTTTTGAAAAATTTCATTTCCAGAGCAAAGAGGAAGTGTTGGAAGTGTGCTCATTTGCTGGCTTGCTTCTAATTTGTGTTTTGACATACTGGCCTGATGAAATATAAACTATAACCCATTCCTCTTCTACAGGTTTGAGTGTTGATGATAGACAAATTACTCTTAGGGAACACCTCTCTCTCTTTTTAATGAGAAAATTCCCAGTATCACAACATATCATAATCTCTAAGAGGCATTCATATGTGCAGGTTAGAACAGGGTCTCCTGTTTCCTGAGCATCTGCCATTACCCTCCAGTGCAAGTGCTTCATAGAGATGCAGGTCTGAAAGCTGCATGCTTTCAGATCTCACATAGAAACAGGCAGAAAGGACGGTCTAAACACAATGCCTCCCATGATAGCTTATGAAAATACCTCCATTCTGTTATGTTAGGACTTTTTATAGATCACCTCAAGTAAGATTTTCAAATCACTATGACACAAGAAGTCAATAAACTCACCCACAATGGTGACAAAAGATCTGACTGAACCTTCTACTACATTGCTTGGCAATTCCAGAAGTGTTTGTTTTGAGGCTTTGGTACCTGAAAGAACACATCCATACAAACATTGCAAAGACTCCCTTCCTCAAGTCACAGCAGCAGATTTTTGGAGCAGCAGTGTTAGAAGGAACAGCCTGTCAGTTAGTTTTACTTATTAGGCAAAATGAGATTGTGACTCTGGGCCAGTGAGATGGCTCAGAGGGAAATGGCATATGCCACCAAGCCTGATGATCTGACTTCAATCCCAGGGACCCAATGGCAGACGGAGGGAACAACTCCTGCAAGTTGTCCTTTGACTTCCACCTCCCCAATGGTATATACATGTACACTCTATACATGAGCACACAGAACATATACACATGCACATGCATGTGAACACACACACACACACACACACACGAATGTAATGGAAAATTTAAAACTAAACTGAGAATTTGAGCTAATTTAAAATATCAACATACCCAGAAAAACGATGTATTCTTTGTTTTAGACAGTGGTCTCTATTTTTTTTTACTCAGTTCAGTGCTTAAATTGTGCATGGAAAAATAGAAGCTATAAGACTCACAGCCTATCAAAGGGATGCTCAAAGGGTGAGTAAACATTAAGGTCAGGTTACAAGCAACCAGCTCAAACAGTACTCACGATGGCCACAAATCTGGTAACTGAGGGCCAGTGGTGAGTCTACAAACTGTTTCATACCAAGAGTATAAGAGCAACCATTGTGTTAGTGTTATCTAACAAAAGCCTGGGTTTTCCATTGGCCAAGATTGTGAGACAATTATATGAACAAAGAGACCAAAATGTAGAGGATGGGGAAGATAGGTTGTGGAAAACTAATCTCATTAGACAAACAAAATTTCATAAATATATGTCTTTCTCGCTAAAAATTATACAACAAAGACAAAACGGGAAGTAAAGCTTGTAAGAGGAAATTAAAATGCATCTGCATGGCAAGTGGGCTCGGGGCTCGTGGCTTTTGCATAGGCTGAGAAAGCATATCTGCCACGCTTACAACTTTCTCTAGGACGAGTGATCACGGGGAGAGCCTCTTACCTTTTGGACAGATGAGGAAACTTTGAGTTGCTTCTTTTTCAATACCTTCAGCCTGTTAGGAAGTAAACAAAACAAGAACAAAATAATAAGTTGGATCATTTTTTTCCATAAAGGAAAAGAGACCAAACATCGGTTTTCATAGGTACGCCTGACTCACAGTTATTCCTGAGAGCCATTCACTGTCCCCGTCCTTCCTAGGTAGAAGTCTCTGTACACCACATAACCCTCAGGCCTTCTCCCATTGGTTGTGCAAGGATAACCCTTGTCAGCGAGTGACACTTTAAACTGCTCCGTTGGTTAACTGCTCAAAGCATAGAGCACGATAAGGATTTGTCTCTTGGACTTGAGGGTCACTTAAAAGGGAGGGGGGTGGGGGTGGGGAACAGCCACAGGCTGCTGCGTACTAAGAAGATAGTCAAGAAATAAGAAAGTATGTTTCAAGGGGGTTCATTGTCCTTGATGAGGCTCTGTTTGTTGCTTGGGTTTGGAGATGCTGAGAACAGAACCCAGGTGTTGGCACAAGCTAGGCAAGTACTTAGCCACTATGCCACGTGCCCAGTCAGGACTGAGGCACTGGTTAAAGAAAGGACGTGTGCATAATAATGCAGTTTGTTCAAGATGGAAGACTTGTGCCCTAAATCAACTAAGCATCTTAAGAACAATGTGTTAGTTTATCTCTTAGACACTGTTTCCTGCCAGAAAGAACTTTGTACTTCACACTTGCATACCTCTACCAGCATGGTTTTGACGACAGTGTCTTTCCAGTGGACATCTTGCTCCTTACTGGCGTCATTTGGGCAAGCCCTGCTCTGTTTGGATGTAGCCACTACAGTGACATTTACTTTACCTGGAAAATATTGCCAAGCATAATATTACCTCTCCGGTGGGAGATTCGTCAGGTGGATCAATCCCATCTTGAATGGGATGAGCCAACTTTTACCATCACATGAAAGTTTAGATCAAACTACCTGCCTCTTCTCCTGCCTGGAGATAAGGCAATATGTCTTGTTCTACTTGTTTCAGGATTCCATGCAATAAGTTAGTCAGTAATTCCCTGAGAACTTACAAATTTTAAGAAAGATAATATCTTATGAACCTGTACCACCACTTTGACATTGTTTACAGAATGACAATGAATAGCACAACATCAGAAAGCTGCCAGTTCCTCTCCCCTCCTCCCTTCCTCCCCTCCTCCCCTCCTCCCCTCCTCCCCTCCTCTCCTCTTCCCCTCCTCCCCTCCCTTCTTTCCCTTCTTTCCCTCCCTCCCTCCCTCCCTCCCTCCTTCCCTCCCTCCCTCCCTCCCTCCCTCCCTCCCTCCCTCCCTCCCTCCCTTCCTTCCTTCCTTCCTTCCTTTTTTTTTTTCTTCCTGAGATAAGGTCTCACCATGTAGCCCTGGCTGGCCTAGAGCTCACTATATAGACCAAGCCTAGAGTTCACAGAGCTCTGCCAGCCTCTTCCTCCTGAGGACTGGAACTAAAGGTGTGCAACAACATTCCTGGTTCCTAATGTTTCCCAGGATCAAAGAAAACCACCACCACACCTGGTAATAACTGGGGTTTCTAATGTTTCCTACGATCAAAGAGAAGTAGTAAAATATAATACAGCACAAGGGCCACCAAATACAAACTGAGCGCTGGCAAGGAATTTGTTGATTTCAATCTCTGTGGTATCACAGTATGTAATCAAAACTGATCTCCTGTGTCCTTGTTTATAGAAATTGGAGGATTGGCAAAGCTTATTCGCAAGGCTTAACATCATCTGTGTGCTGTACACACAACCAACATATTGTTCCTGTTTCTTTGTTGTGGGTTTTGCTTATTTCTTTCTTTGCTTTGCAAAGCCTTTGAGTGCCACAAAAATGCAGCAGCGAGTGCAGGATTCTGCCTCACTTTCCAGAGTGAGATACTTGAAGATCTTACAGTGCATAAAAATGAAGAAAGTTTGAGTGTGGTAGAAAAATGGTCTGAGGTGAATCACTATGACAGATGAACTTTAAAAAAAATCTTATAGTTCTCACTGATGTAATAATACAATGAATATAGAATATGAAATAAAATACTTTTCATGACATAGGTTTTAAAAGTTTCTGGTTCACTAAACTTTTAAACTTTCTCCTTCTTTTATATCAGCAGCCAGAGACTTCTAAAGTTACTTTTCTAAATGGTTAGGCACTAAAGCTAAGTTCTCAGTACTTGCTCCTCACTCAACGATTGGTATTTTTGGTATCTGGTGGCCTGTTTAGCATATTTAGTTAAAAAAAATTGATGATTGTGGCTGAGGAGAAATGTTTGTAAAACTGGCATTTTGTGTGAATGTCAGGTGAAGCAGCAATTGTAAAAATCAGGGTAGCATTAAGGAAACATGGTCTTCATGAACCAAGGAGTGTACAGGGAGGGACCCATGGCTTCAGATACATATGTTGCAGAGGATGGTGGTGTCTGACAGCAATAGGAGGGGGAGGCCCTTGGTCTTGTGGAGATTTGATGCGTTGGGGGGATTCTGGAGTGGTGAGGCAGGAGAGGTTGGGAGGAGGGAGCACCCCTCAGAGAGGCAAAGGGGAGGGAGGATGGGAGGACGGAGGTGGGATGGGAGGTTTGTGGAGGGGTAACTGGGAAGGGGGATATCATTTGAGATGTAAACTGATGGAATGATTAATAATAAAAAAAAAACCATGGTCTTCATTTGAGATATGATGTGTGGAGCCACCACTTAATCTTATTATAATTTCTATGTGAACGAATGGAGATCTGTTCCACAGAGTATTGATAGTAAGGAGCCGTGGGGCTGGAGAGTGGGCTCAGTGGTTAAGAGCACTTGCTGCTCTTGCAGAAGACCTGGGTTTGGTTCCCAGTCCTAATGTCATGTAGCTCAAAACCATCTATAATTCAGGTTCCAGTGGAACACACTCTTTTGGGTTCCCTGTGTGCCTGCATGAACATGGAGCCATCCATCCATCCATACAAGCACATGCATATACATAGAAATAAAACAAAGTCTTTTTAAATAAAGAAATTGCAGTATAAGAATGTGGAATATAGAGAAATGAATAAAGGAAGTTAAAAATAGGATGCCAAAGAAAATTATGTTTTTTGGAAAATCTAAGGAAAACAAAGGTTGATAAAACGTGGTCAATCCATGAAAGACCGGCACAGCTGCTTACCCAGTGTCTTAGGAATAATGGTCCAGACATATGTTTTCTGTTCTCCAGCCTGGAGGACTTCACTGTCGGTGTTACGCTGGGTGTTGATGCTTGCTTCATAATTCTCAGATGCTTCTAACTGAACAGAAATCTAAAAACAAAATAATGGCCACAGGGGTAGCATTTTAAATTCTCTCTCCCCCACGCTTTGATTTCAATCCTACAACTTATTGCACAGTGGTTTCTTTGATGTCTTCAAAGAAGAAGCTCGTATTTGTCATCTTAAGAAGATTCTATTTTAACTTAGTAAAATGAAAAGATGCCCAAGGACTCATTCACAAGCTCACAGAACAGCAGAATGGGCATCATCACAAAATCTTATTCTCACTAGAATTCCAAGTCATTGTTGTGATTTAAAACGGTTGTTTCTGGGCCCACAGAGTTCACTCAGCAGTTAAGAGCACTGGCTGCTGTTGCAGGGGGCCGGGGTTCAGTTCCCAGCACCCATGTGGCAGCTCACAACTATCCATAACTGCAGTTCAAGGGATTTGATGCCCTTTTCTGACCTCTGTGGGTACCAGAAATGTACATGGTGCATGTGCACACATGTAGGTAAAACAATCCTACACAGAACATAAAATTAAAATTTTAAATAATTATTTCTAAAGATTATAGAACGAAATGACTTCTTTGCAGTATGTATTTTCATTTGTTAATAGAGAAGCTATGGTGCTACTTGGTAAAAAGAATGAATAATTTAGCTTTGCTGGATTTCTTGTTTCCAGATCACAGGAGGTGTCTTACCTCTACACATGTAGTCAGGTAGTTGAAGACAGTGACAACCATGTCACTCTGTTCACTTCGAACAACGGAAAAGGGTGAGGTAACTTCCACGAAGAAGGGCTGGGAGATCTGTAGGGACACTTTGGGTGAAATGCCAAACCCAGCATTGCCATTGACACAGAAGGCGCTGGCCTCCCACTGGGTGATGGTATCAGGGACCAGGAACGAGACATTTGCTGTGCCTGAGGAACTGAGAAGACAGGCTGTTGTTGACACACATCCTGTGAGTGGGAACCTGAGACTATGCAGAACACACACAACGAAAGTGATTGGAGGTTTGGAAAATGTTTAGGTAAGGCGTTAGGTACGTGTCCCTCATCTGATGTCTGTGGAGTAGAAACTTAGTAATGCCATGTTTCTATGAATACCCTTTAAAAAAAATAAATGAGGTAGCATATAGTTCCTGCATGAAATGCATAGAAGTGAAGGTCTTGGTGGAAAAGTAACACTTTGCTGAAACAAATTAGCAAACTAACCATCAAACTGGTGTCAGGATGGACAAATGAACAATGTTTTGTTTTGTTTTAAAAAAGAAAAACCAAAAGCTTCACTAATTTATTGCCCAGGAATAAAAGTTAACAAATCAAAAGAAAAAAAATAGAGACAGAGCTACAAAAGGGAGAAGTCTGTTTAAGGAAAAAACACTAAGAAGCATAGAAAAATAAAACTCACTCTACACTGACAAGGTTCCATATCCATGTCCTGGGGAAGTTTGTCCTCACTGTCTCTTTGATGGCCACTTTTGCATGGCTGATGCTGTCCACAGAGTCATGAACTAAAATGAGAGAGAGAGAGAGAGAGAGAGAGAGAGGCAAATAAATGCTTGCCTGTATGAGCGTGTATGGTCACATGTGCACATGAGTGGCATGTGACCACCTGTGAGGTACCAGTGGAGGCCACAGGTCAATTTCAGGTGTCTTCCTTCCTTGCTTTTTCATCTTAAGTTTTGAGGCAGGGCCTCACTGAACTTGCACCTTGCCGTGTCAGCTAGAATGACCAGCCAAGAATCCCTGGAGACCACCTGTCGCTGCTCCTGAGCAATAGGGTGACAGGTGTGCACTGGCACGCCTGGCACTTACTCGGGTGCTAGGGACCAAACTCAGGTCCTCACAGTTGCACAGCAGGCAGTGTACCCACCCAGTCATCTCCCAGTCCCTTTAGATGAGGTTTTTTTTTGTTTTTTGTTTTTTGTTTTTTGTTTTTTTCTTGAGACAGGGTTTCTCTGTGTAGCCTTGGTTGTCCTGGAACTCACTCTGTAGACCAGGCTGACCTCGAACTCAGAAATCTGCCTGCCTCTGCCTCCCAAGTGCTGGCTTTTAGATGAGCTCTTACTGTCTCATAAATTCAAATCACAACCGAGGTATCACTCTTTTGGTGCTCAAATTTCAATATTTGTTTAAAAACGACAAGAAACAAACAACACATCACCTACAAACAAGTCGGGATGAATCAAATGTCCTCACAGACTCTTGTCTGACATGCTGGTACCTGCTAACTCTGCTGACTGGCACTATTTTCGCTTATGTTTTTTAGTGCCATTAATACTTGTAATTCTCCAGTACATATTCCTTTATAGGAGTGGCCTATAGGCTACATATGATGCGCTTAGTTAGTGTTTCTACACCAAAATAGTAACCATTGAGCTGTGCATGGTGACATATGCTTTCAGACCCCAGTATCTGAGAGGTGGAGTCAGGACAATCAGACGTTCAAGGTCATCCTTGACTATATAAAAAATTTGAGGCCAGCCTGGGCTACGTGCATCACACCATGTCAAGTTGCTGCCAGCATTATCTTTGATAGTTGTCTTCACATCTATTTTGAGGCCAGCCTGAGCTACAGGGTAAGACGCTGTCTTAAGAAACAAACAAAAGGCTAGGCGGTGGTGGTGCACACCTTTAATCCCAGCACTTGGGAGGCAGAGGCAGGTGGATTTCTGACCTGAGTTCGAGGCCAGCCTGGTCTACAGAGTGAGTTCCAGGTCAGCCAGGGCTACACAGAGAAACTCTATCTCGAAAAACAAAAACAAACAAACAAAAAAGAAACAAACAAACAAACAAACAAAAATGTAAAAAAGAACCAAAACCTGGACTTCTTTTTATATTAGAAGCTAAGCATTCTTTATCCAAAAATATTTCCAGCCTGTCTTGTTGAACTGCAGAAATTCTAGTACTTGCTTCAAATCATCCTAAATCATCTATGAGCCTTTGCTTTGCATGGTTTTTATCTTACAAACACTCAGTCCAAAGGATCCTATTGAATACCACTCCAACGGGAAGTTCTAGATTACCCACAGGCAGAAGAAGGTGGGGCGCCACCACCGTACATCATTATCCGTTCATTTGGGTGATCGAACGTCCTCAGCAAGGGCTGGTTTTCCTGGGATGAACACACTTCCGGTTTCCGGTAATGGAGATTTGTAAAGATTTTCAGACCCATGTTCTTTCAGAGAAAGACACAAAAAAATTATGCTTTGCTTTCTTGAGAGAATTATAAAAGGTCTACCATCCTAACATCCAGACAATAACTGCATATTTTCTGTGCAGCCAGGTTTCAGGATCACAGAAATCAAGTCTCCAATAATCGCTCTTTCTATTATTATTATTATTATTATTATCATTATTATTATTAATGTGCTAATATCTCCATTTTTCCATTTATGCTTAAGGGAGTATAAGAAATCAGCTGTCTTAGTTAACAGCAAACAGGCATGCTCACAAGCTCATGCATGTCTACACAGTGCACATGCGTTAATCAGCAAAACTGGGACTTGAACTAAACCTGTCTAATTCAATGTCCTCTTCTTCATCCACAGTGATTCTGATCATAAAGACCCTTGCGTGGCCCCTGAGCACATGTAGCTGGCAGCCTCCTTTCATGTGGACTATAGACTGTAAGTTATTTTCTTGGTTTAACTATTGACACATAAGATATATTGCAAGAAATTGGATCCCATCTCATCAGACTCCCATGATTCTAGCCATACAACTTCTTTTCAGCAAAAAGAAAAAAAAGTCAACAGGATGAACATCTCTTTTTAAAAGATACTTTGTCAGCACAGTATTGAGAGACTCTATAGTGTGAGAGAGACAGGGGCAGGACCACTACAGCTACAAGAGGAAATGTTTTACAGACTCATCTGTGATCTTACACTGAGAAGATTAGAGAGGTCTCCATCCCAAATATTGCCTGTAGGTGTATAATACAGTCCATTGTAGAATAAGTCCTTCTGAGGAATGCATGGTTCTGCTTGCTGATCATCCAAGTTGAGGCCATTGTAGAAATAGCCATATTGATGGATATACGGGAGTGTGAAGTACACCTAGGAGGAGAAGGTACGATCCTTGGTGACGTGAAGCACTCCTTGCATAACTATAAGATTGGAAAATTCGTGTCATGACCATTTACTACTGAGTCAACTTTCCAAAAATTCAAATGAGGAGACCAATATTGTTTTGTGTAGTTAATGTTAATGCAAACTTTTCTGGCCGATAGTGCAGGTTTGGGGATAGCAAATAAAGAAAGGTCATGGAGAACTCTTGGTTGTTCCAAAGCCTAGCCCACAGATAACTGCCTGAAGTAAAGAAATAGAGTTTCTGGAGTGCCTGGAGAATGATGTCAGCTGCCTGAAACTAAGTATTAATGAATTAAAACCTTCCAGATAAAATATCGCATCGAGCAACGGACAAGCAGCCAAAGGACTTCATATATTCACAGGAAACCATTCTTATGATGCCCAGTGCTACGTGCAATGGATGGGCTCCAATCAAAAAGTGAACAAGGAGTGAGATCAACCACTTATACTTTTATGATTAGAAGAGACAGTGATGACTCCTGTAATCTTTCAGTTATTGGTAGAATTATGGGCACCATGTTCTGACCAACTGCGAGAAAAGTTGAGAATATGTAAAACTGAAGGAAAGCTTAGGAAACTACATTCATGGAGGGAGAATGACATGAAGGGATCAGGAAAAAAAATCAAACCAAATTCATTCCATGTAAAAACACTCCAACAACTCATGTCAAAATAGGAACCATCTTCCCGGGACACATTAGCTCCCAGTAAGAGGGAAGGGCTTGAAATGAAGGGGCTGCTTCCATTTGCACAAAAGCATGACTGGCATGGGTGGGGGTTATCAGGTGGGTATCAGGTGGGGGAAATAGTGGTGTCAATAGAGAAGATCAACAACCCTTAGAGACACGGCACTTAAGGGAGGGAAGGATGGAACAGGATAAAACAGAAGACATGCTTTAATTACTGAAACAGCTCAGTCCAAATAATCAACCAATGAGAGAATTCTCAGATATTTTGGAATAAAGGGAATATTCGCAAATGGATATGCAAGGTATTTAAAAAGATCATGAATCAGAAATGTAACAAAGAAAGTATAAAAATAGGCAAAACCAAGGAAGAAATAATTGAGAATGAACTCAGAAGATGAACACATCAGAAACGAATTCTAAAGGCTAAAAAGCCTAAGAGAAAAATGACAGACAGAAATCAGCCATTGTTTGTTTGTTGAGGCAAGGGCTCATCGTGGCTTTGAACTTCTGATTTCCCTCCCAAATCAAAAAGATTACAGATGTGCATCACCACACCCAGCACACCCAGCTTCTAGAAGAGAAATAGAAAACAAAAGAGAAAGTAAGAAAGAATGGAAGTAGGCCACAGGCAAACTGGAGAGTTTGAGCACCTGTGAAGTGAGCTAACACATGTGTGAAAATTTTCAAGAAAGGGAAGAAATCAACAAACTTAATTTTTAAGTAACAATGCAGACTAAGCTTCGGATTCCACCCCTTCCCCCAATAAATCCTAAGAGATATCTTACTAAAATTTTAGTTTAAATATATTCGAGGAAATAAAAACCAAACCCTCTAGGCCTCCAGACAAGGAGGCCAAATAACCTACCAGAGAGAATAAGTTAGTCTGACAGCACAGTGAGGTACAAGAGAGCAAGGTTTTCAAGAAACCTAAAGAAAAATACAGGCCCCAAATTTAATAGTCATATACCCCATCTCCCACATATCAAGGCAATGTTCTTTATTTTTAAAAGGTTTTGTTTGTTGTTAGCTTTGTTTGTTTTTTAAAATATTTATTTATTTAATGTACATGAGTACACTGTAGCTGTCTTTAGACACACCAGAAGTCATCGGATCTCATTACAGATGGTTGTGAGCCACCATGTGATTGCTGAGAATCGAACTCAGGACCTTTGGAAGAGCAGTCAGTGCTCTTAATCACTGAGCCATCTCTCCAGCCCTGTTTTTTGTTTGTTTGTTTTGTTTTGTTTTTTTTAAAAAACATGTCTCATGCAGCTGAGGTTGGTCCTCAACCCCTGATCCTCCTGCCTGTGCCTCTCAAGTGCTGATGTCACAGGTGTTCACCCAGCTTCTTTGTGGAGACTTTAGAAAAACGATTCTGAGTATGAAGATGTGATGGAATTCTTGTGCCCTTTGAGGAAGCTAGCTGAGAATACGATTTATGTACCTGAAAGGTGACCTGGAAACTGGGATAGCTCAGGGAGCAATAGAGAAACACGGCTGTAAGCAGGATGTGTTCTCCCAAGGAAGGAAGGAAAGATCAACTTTAAGGTGAGAAAGAGCTTGTCACTGGCTAGGGTCACTGGCTATTACTTAGAATGACTGGCTGGGATTCATAATTAAACAAGAAAAAAATGAAGCTATATTATTCTCGAGAAAATCACTACAATAAAATTTCAAAGCTGTGTGTGATGACCTAGACTTTTAATGTCAGCACCCAGAGGCAGCAGCGGGTTAGGAGCATTGGCTGCTCTTCCAGAGAACCTGGGCTCGATTTCCAGTGTGCATAGATGTATATACAGAGATAACATTCATACACATAAAATAATAAAGTATTTTATCTTATTCTCTTAAGAAATGTAGCAGAGCTGGTTATTCACAAGTCACTAGAAGCTCATGTTTCTCTCTTTGTAAAGATAGGCCAAGGTGAGGATGCTGCTGTCCCCATTGTGTAATTCTGTGCTGGAATCAGGCAAAGAGAGAACAGAGGCGTGCAATGAAAAGGAAGGAAGCAAGTGGGGGAAAGAAGGAAAGGGGGAAGGGAAGAAGGAAGAAAGGGAGGAAGGGAAGAAGGAAGGAAGGAAGGAAGGAGAGAGGAAGGAAGGAGGGAAGAAGACAGGGAGGGAGGGAGGAAGGAAGAAAGGAGAGAAAGAGAGGGAGGAAAGGAAGAAGGGAGAAAGGGAGGAAGCAAAGAAGGGAGGAAGGAATGAAAGGGGAAAGGAAGGAAGGAAGGGATGGAGGAAGGAAAGAAGGAATGGAGGAAGGAACGAAGAAAAGGAGGAAGGAAGGGAAAGAGAGAGGAAGGGAGGGAGGAAGGAGGGAGGAGGGACAGGGAGGGAGGGTGAGAAAAAGAAAACTTCCTATTTGATGGCAACATTGTAATACAGGGAAATAGAGAACCAATGAAAAATATAAGTCAATTAATTAACCAAGGACTGTAGCTAGTTAGCAAAATGTAAATTATTGTGTAAAACAGCTGACAGGCTCATAAATAACAATAGAATAAACAGTGAGAAAAAACCGTGTTTACCACAGCAACAGAGTTATTCAGACACACTTGTGAACAAATATAAAGTTTACATAAGAAAACTGTTTAAGATGTAATTCATGAGTAACAGAAAAATTATACTCGGAAAAAAAAAGCCACTTTACAATTCTGAATTGGAATATTCCCCCATTAGGGGGAAACATTGAAGTTAATTTGTAAATCTCATGTAATCATAGTAAAAATACCAGTTAGCTTTCTGTCCTGGAGCTAGAGAAGTTAGAAGTAAGTTGGATATTGAGAATCAACTAGAAGAGCAAGGGGTGCCCTGGAGTTGAGATGGGTGGAGTTATCCGACCAAAGGAGTCCAATCTCACCCAAAATTAATCTCTATCATTAAAACTGTGGGACTGACATTGGAAAAGAAAAACCAAATGGAATGTAAAACAGAGAAATAAACAGAATAAATAGAAATGCAGTCCGGGATAAGGGCAGTGTCTCATGTCACCTGAGCAGAGGTAACATGTCAACTGGAGAATATATATTAAAAAGAAGATGAACTAGATATATATCTCATACTCAAGGAACAAGGTTCCCTGAAAAACAAAATCAGTTTTCAAGGCTGTACAAAGAAAGTAAAGTCAGGCTTGCGTCATCCTGGGCCAGGAGATTAGTTAATATTTAGGACATAATTGGACGTTGTCAAAGAACATAGAGACCAACTTAAAAAAAAACAAACCCTGCTCTCACTACGATTTTAAAATATCACACTATTTCAGAGTTTTTAACTTGTTATAATTATGTATAGAGTTCTGTATTGCTGTGAATGCCAGATGGAAAACTCACTGTACTGGCTAGTTTTTTGTCAACTTGACACAGCTGGAGTTATCACCGAGAAAGGAGCTTCAGTTGAGGAAATGCCTCCATGAGATACAACTGTAAGGCATTTTCTCAATTAGTGATCAAGGGGGAAAGGCCCCTTGTGGGTGGGACCATCTCTGGGCTGGTAGTCTTGGTTCTATAAGAGAGCAGGCTAAGCAAGCCAGGGGAGGCAAGCCAGTAAAGAACATCCCTCCATGGCCTCTGCATCAGCTCCTGCTTCCTGACCCGTTTGAGTTCCAGTCCTGATTTCCTTGGTGATAAGCAGCAGTATGGAATTGTAAGCTGAATAAACCCTTTCCTCCCCAACTTGCTTCTTGGTCATGATGTTTGTGCAGGAATAGAAACCCTGACTAAGACACTCACATAGTTATTAACCCATGCTAATAACTGAGAAAGGAGCACAGAAGTAAAGACTTGATTCTTTCAACATGTCCCGTCCCAAGTAAAAGCATCCTAGGAAGGGCAGGCCTTGCAGCCACACAGCTTGGGGACACTGGGGAACAATGCTGCTTACGCTCTCAGGTGTCATTTCTTGTCCGTGGTTCAGTAGAAGGGCACTTTTGTCCACTGCTCGCAGGGCACAGAAGGAGTCAGGGGCCGCTTGAAGATGAACACTGGTGTTAGAGCCCGGTAGATCCTTATCCCGTGAGAAGTTTATGCTAACCTGAGGTGGAAGAAGGGTAGTAATGAGGGTAGAGACAATTACATGTGAAGAAAACTTGAATAAATTCTGTCTTCCCAAACAAATCCCGACCGATTTCTGTACATACATTTTCCTGCCCATTCTCAGTTCCCTGTGGGGATATCTTTCAGTCTCCCCAACTCCCCCAGCTTGCTGTGACCAGGCGTCAGCAAGATAACTCTTCGTGACTCATTTGTTGGTAATTTAACTGTAAGATTACTATGTAAGGATCATGAGGGGCCCAGACAGAGACAGGGCTGGAGTGATGGCACAGTGGGTGAGAATGCTTGTTATCAAGGTTGACAGCTTGAGGTCTATCCAGCCAGAACAGTGGCAGGAGAGAATGGAATCCTGCAAACTGTCCTCTGATCTTCACGCACTCACTTCGCAGGCATGGTTGCATGTGCGCATGCGCACACACATATGCACCAAATAAAGAACGAAACTTTAAAAGGAGGAAGCAGGAAGCAAAACGCCCACCCTGCTGATAAGGGAAACATCACCTTGTTTTTAAAGCACTTCTCGATCTGGAGCCTGACATTATCCGCAACGATTTCCCCGCTAGGGTGGAGGGTGTAGACGAACAGGTCAGCCGATGGCGCCAGATCAGCATTGATGCTGATTGGGAAAGAGAAGTTCCCATTCCAGGCTGTGGAAACAGGCAGTTCCCAGATGACAGTGTGCTAGCGCTCCTGGGTTTGCTTAGATGAAGGGGAATGGCGTGTGGATAGAGAAATGACCTGGGCCTTGCTCAGATGCAAGTAAAAAGGGGACATATTCACAGATGAAGATACTGTGGTAGGACTGCCTTAGACATCACTATTCTACAGTGTACACATTTACTGACTAATGGGTGCAGCCAAGTTTTGTCAACTTGACATAAACTAGAGTCAGCTGGGAAGAGGAAACTTCAATTAGGGAAGTGCCTCTGTCTGATTGGCCTGTGGGCCTTTTCTTGACTAATGATAGATATGGAGGGCCTAACCTGTGGGTTGGACAGGCAGACTTAGGGCATGTAAGAAAGCAGGCTGGGCAAGCCATCAAGAGCAAGCCAGTCAACAGTGCTCCTTCATGGTTCCTGCTCCAGTTCCTGCCTCTAGGTTCCTGTCTTGAATTCCTGCTCCAACTTCCCTCCATGATGGACTGTTACCTGCAGTCTAAAATGAAATACACCCTTTTCCCCCTGAAGTTGCTTTTGGCTAGGGTTTATTACAGCAATCGAAAACAAACTAGAGTAATGATAGAAAGGCAACAATCGCCTTTTTCTAACTATTCAGTGCTACCTCAGGTCATGCTACCTACTGCCCTCCAACTGCTCGTGGTAATAAGTGCTCATCCTAACTTGTAGGAAGTATGGAGGTAGGGAACGCATTCCAAAGCAAGGGCATAGTGTCCACCTTGAACTCTGACTTGCTTCTGTCCGCTGCGGGAGATACCTCCTCTCACCATCACCTGTGCCAGACAGAGAAGATTCAGTGTGAGTATTGAACTTGCACCATATCACGTCCTCACGGGCTAATCTAGTGCTCATCCTGTCCTGTAACAAGGTAGCTTCCTCAAACAAATATTAAAAGGGAACTTCATACATGTTGGGCCAGAACAAGGAAGAAACTCAAAGTTCTGTGAAGCCATCTAATGCATGTGAGAGGCAGCGGCTTCGCTTGCCCGTTATCCACCCATTTGCCTCCGGTCCATGCTATGAAATGGAATGTCCATAAAGCTGACTACAGGACTCAATAGGCATGGAACTCTAACAGTGTCCCAGGCCTACTTCCCTTTCCAGTGTGGTGAGTCTAATTGATTCCACTAATGTTTCCAGCTAGGAATATACAGCTGAGAAGACCAGAGCTTAGAGCGTCTGAACAACATGTTCAAAGTGGACATATGTGGTGCGTGCGGACTAGGAGAGAGTGGAGGGATGGAAGTAGGAACAACTTAATTTCCAAGTCTGTTTTCACGCTCCCGGAAGCCTTAATGAGAGGAGATGAGAACAGATTCCTTTTCTGCTCATCCTTTTGAGCTTTCCATGCTACTTAACCCTGAAGACACCTGGTCGTAAACATTCGATGTCAAGTACAACGGAATGATTGAAGAAGCGAGTGTCTCCGTCTGAGGGGAACTCAGATCGCCTGGGACCACTTTGCAAGCTTGTTCCTGTGTTCTTCACGGTGCCAGGAGTACTCGCCAGCGAAGTGAGTAGGTGGAGCTCACTCAGATTGGCCAGGTCTGACAGATGACACCTCCTAAGCTGGACTGTGCTGATTAGGCAGAGCCACCTGCTGAAACTTACCAAATAGAAGAAGGTCACATCTGAGGCCTCCTTGTAGGCCTCGGGGTTTAGGGAGTAAAGTACTGAGAACATCTTCTCTTGATCGCACGGAAGCTGCTTGGGCTCGAGAATGATCTTCGTGAAGCTGCTGGTCTGGGAGTAAAAGCGCGAGGCCGAGAAGTAAGCGTCCAAATACTCAGGGGACAGCCAGCTGGAACGATGGCAGCTTCTAGGTCGGACGTAGACGGCCTGGCAGGACAGAAGCAAAGGAAAGGCTTTAGAACAATGGACATCTCTAAGATAGGGAATGCTACTGGACACAAGGGTTGTCGTCTCGCCCAACCAGGAAGGAACCTCGCTCACAGCTGTTATTGTGGAGGCTGGTGACATGTGAGGGCACTTGCCACCAAGCCTCGCCATCCAAGTTTTATTCTTGGGACCATGGTGGTGGGAAGGAGAGAACTGATCTGTACAAAGCGAGATAATAATACAATTCTCTCTTTCTTATATATAAATAATGGCCATGGTTATGTGACTGTCCCACTGGACTGACAGTGACTTGCTATGTTTGTTTTTACTTTGCATGTGTGTGCTGGGGACGATTGGCTATGCATCCCAGTGTGACCTGTGACTCAAGGTCCTCCTGTCTCAGCATCTTGAGTGTTAGAATTACAGGTGTGCTTTGGATCTTCACTTTTAATTACAGTCAGAGAATTAGATGTAAGTTCTGTATTTGCATGCAAGCTATGACAAACTGTTTAACTGCAAACTTCTGCAGAAGGTTCAGAAAACAAATCTCATGGCATCTCCCTCTGTATGCACAGGGTGATGATGTAAGGGAGAAGGCCAGATTTTCTTACATGCTACTTCCACTTCCACAGAAGACATACTGGTCACCGCAGTCGCTGTGAGAGAGTGGTAGCATCTCGCCTTCTGTTTTGTTTTTGTTTGTTTGTTTGTTTTTCGAGACAGGGTTTCTCTGTGTAGCCCTGGCTGTCCTGGAACTCACTCTGTAGACCAGGCTGACCTCGAACTCAGAAATCCGCCTGCCTCTGCCTCCCAAGTGCTGGGATTAAAGGCATGCGCTACTATCTCGCTTTCTGAACTCTGCTCTCAGTGAGTACTGAATGGGCAAGCGAGTCTCAGAAAAAAAAAAAAGCTACTGTCTAAGAGCCTTCTATGCTCCAAGTCCCTAGCATTGGGGCCTCTGTGGGATTCTCGACATTCTCTGCCAGCCCTTGGATGTCTTACCTTCAAGCTAATCTGTGCACCGAATATCTCTGAAGTGTTAATGGAAAATCGAGCTTCCCCGTTCTCATCTGTGGTGTAATTTCCTACAGGTTTGCCGTCGAGTTCCAGTTGCAAAAGTTTGTCCACCAGTGGTGTGTTATTGGGACCAGAAAATTTAAGCTGTGCAAAAGCAGAAGCGTTAATATTCTTAGGACACGAAACTCCACATTTCTACAAGGAAATTTTCATCCATGACAGCGGTCACTTAACAGAAATCTCGGTGAATAGAAATATCCATTCTACTGCTCGGGCGTATGTGCTTACACATAGAGCAGAAGCTGCTGTTTTAATACATCGGTTTCTTTTAGCCCTGGAACTTTCCAAGCATAGCAGACATAGTAATATTAGAGATGGATTATAAGCCTACAATCAAAGTGTCTGGAAATTTTCAAGGGATAATTTGTGAACAGAGAAAAAAAAAAACCCAAAGAAGTTCCTTGGAAAGTACCAGGCAAACCTACAGTTCCAAAATAAGTGATCCCTCTCCTGTAGAAAGGGTCCATGTTCTCGAAGCTGACAGTGCCAAGCACGGAAGTGATAAAAACCGAGTGTGTTTTACTCATCTGCACACCTGTAAGAAATGGTGAAACAGAGCAGCATCAGGAAGAAATGAATCATTTGAACAGACACCTCCAGGGCGGGGCATGCATCCTCATGGCATCCTAAGGATATGTGGGGATCCGGATTCAATCCCGCTGCTCCCTCACAAAAAGCCACCTTTAAAGATGTTTCTTTTACCATTGTGAGGGACAGCTAATTCATAATTAACAACTGGTGTCGCTAACTTCAGATTTTCCCCCCTCAGTGGTAGGAAGTTTGCTGTAAGATACAACCGTTACCTGTTCCAGATTCTGTAACCACTTCGTTAACATTCAAGGTCATGAACAATCCAGAGCGGTCCAACTGGAAGACTTTTGTGTTGATAATGTGAGAAGCACAGCCATCTTTCAGCTGAAAAATAAGCAGAGGTAGAATGAAAATGTTAGGGACCCAAGAGTCTCATGGGACTTTAGCACGGGTGCCTTCCACCCGTGTACCGAGGTCTGTCTCACCGAAATGGACAAAGAGTTAAATCAGGGAGACCAGCTTTGAGTATGTCAAGAGAAGGGGATATCTGTGCTTTAAGGGTTCAAGGACAGTCTCCTGGAGTAACGTAGGCGTGAAATAGTTAGAAGATGAGAATAAAGCTAATGATATCCTGAGAATAAGAAATTAACCCTCTGGAGAAACACTAACAACAGACAGACCAACACTCTTCAGATGACGCATGTCCACGTCAGCAGCTGCTAATGTCTGCTTTTTGAAATAGGGGAAAATGTACAATTTCACTGCTTACAGCAGTAACTACAAAACTGTAAATTTAGTTATATTTTAAAATAAGAAATAGGTACTAACTTCAAATGTTAAACATTGGAAAGATGCATTCGTTCATTTGACCTTCGAAGCTATCACTTGCTCTAGGCGGTACAATTACACCCCTCATGTAGGCATATACATGCAAATTAATTTTTAAAAACTCTTAAAAACGAATTAAAGAGATAAAATTAGAACCAATGACTTACAGACATGCAGAAAAACTATTCATAACTATTCGCCCAGCAGAATAGGCGAGCTTTTCATAACTGGGATTTAGAATGAAGGAGACCGGAAGTCTGGAACAACGAACACAGAACATTCTGGGTTGCGGTGTTTCCGAATGAACTGCCCGAGGAAGGATTCTCCAAGGAAAGACTGTGGAGACCACCCAGATAGTACAGCGCATAGGGCAGCCGATGAGCAACTTTGCAGGTCTAAAATCCCGCAGGCAAAAGCACCCAGAAGCCAACTTTGTATGTTATGTTAAACTTTGTATTATCTTCATGTTCCTCACCTGACTTAGCTCTCACAGCCCACTAGCCACACAGTGAAAATGCTGTCAGTCCTATTTATAAGTGGCATTAAATCCCTAGGAGGAGGTCTCCCCACAACCCCCCGGAGTAAGCCCGTAGTCCGCACCTGCACAGTGAACTGCTCACAGATTTCATTCTCATTGCTCTCACAATGTGCCGGGGAGAAGAGCTCTCTGCACACTTTTATCTGGGCTTTTCCCTGCACAGGCTGGCCATAGGTGTACCTGGTGGGAAAAGGAGCATCATGGTTACAAAAGGGCAGTGACCCTTACCGACCTTCCCAGAAATCATATACGAAGGCTTGAAACCAGGTGTTTCTACCTAACTGCCTTTAGGGCTATTTTCTCCCACAGAATTTGGGTGAAATTCGACATGTAATTTATGAAGAGGATCTGGCTAGTTTAAACAACAAACAAATACGTTGACAGTTTTATTCAATTTTAGATGATCTAATATATCAGTGGAGAAAAAATGAGCAAAAATTTAAAATATATATAATTTGTTACAAGTATTGGGAAATGGGCTGGTTTCGTTAGTAAATGCATATGAACATAGGCAAAACTTGATGATTCTGGATATTGAAATCAGTATTTTAAACACTATTCTTATTTTACCACCATCTAACATATAAACGTATTAGATGGGTTGGCACCAAGAGTGTATGAGCCAACATCGAATTAACAGCTTATTTCCCACTAAAGCACAACACAATTTTTTTTTCTTAAAGTTCAAAGGCAAAACAAGGCATTATGTTTTTGTTTGTTTGTTTGTTTGTTTTTATAATTTGAGGATTATTTTGACTTTGTGTATAATGAAGCTGAGTGTTTTAAGCTTGTGGATTACAACGCCCTTTCAATAACTGTGCAGCGCTGCTGCTGGTCATACGTTTAATGCAAGATTTAACTCATTTTTTCCCCTAGTAATATTTGGTTACAAAACTGAGAAGAAGCAATTCACTTCTCCACATTGTGTTTTGGGGAAGTGAAGGTCAAAGTCGAATCCACTTCTGCCATGTTTGTTTTATCCATCCTGCTAATGTGCTCTGTGCTTGTGAGGTTTCAACCCAGCCTACGTCACTGAGACCATCTACGGGCTTTGATGAAATAGAGGCTGGATCAATGCCAGGTAACAGTGTTATTCCCAATGGCTATTCTTCTGTCCTTCATTTATTAACTAGTATTCTTTACAGGTTAACATACGTCTTTGGAGCGTGTAGGTTACTACTGTCTTTGTTTGGGACAGAATGTCATTCTCATTGTTGTGATTTTGTGATACCCCGACTTAGAGCGTTTCTCCCTGGAAGGTAAAGCCCCTGGACGTTCCCCAAGCTTGTTTTCCCTGATCTCTAAAAATACAGCCAGAAAGAAGCTCTTTGTTCTCTATAGCCAGCAAAGAGCCTTTTTGTTTCTGTGACTTACAGCCGGAGATGCGATAATTGTAGGAAGACCTACAAGGACAAGATAGACGCCAGAGAGGAGCTGCAGCTCACTCCCCCCCTCGCCAGAGAGGAGCTATAGCCAACACTCCTCCCAACTCCTCCCAACTCTCCTCTCAACTCCTCCCAATTCCTCAGCTAGCTGTTAAAAGCCCCCTACTGTTACTGCTCAGAGTGAACTCCCCTGCACTGCACAGCGGAAGGAGTTCGTCCTCAGCTAGCTGATAATAAAACCTCTTGCAGTTTGCATCAGGTGTGGTTTTCTCTTGGGTCTTTGGGGTGCCGGCCAGCTCATCCCGGGACTTGAGCGGAGGCTCAGCTTCGGGGGTCTTACAATTTGAGTGACTTTTAGTAGATGGTAATTATTGTTGTTGTTATTGTTATTATTATTTACTTGTGAGCTAATATTCCTTCTTCACTCTTCAAGCCTATTCATTCCTGAGATTGCTGACATAATCTGGCTTGCCAGGTTCCAAACTAAATTGTGGGCAGCTGACCTAGCATTTTTCACCTCGGTGGTTGGAACTGACAGACACACAGACTACATCAGAACTACTGACATTACATATTTATGTATAAGTGCTCTGTCTGCATGTACACCTGAATACCAGAAGTGGGGATTAAACTGAGGATCCTCTGGAAGAAGCAGCCAGTGCTCTTATGCACTGAGCCATCTCTCCAGCCAGGACTCTGACTTCTTTCAAGAATTCAGAATAGAAGATTATAATCACAAACAATATTAAGACGCTGCCAACCCTGTGCTAACATTTGGTCTGTATGTCTTTTCAGGATATCTTAAGAAAAGAGAGTGGGCTCTCCAGTGTTCAGTTGCAGGGTTTTGTTGTTGTTGTTGTTGTTGTTGTTGTTTTGCTTTTTTTTTTTTTTTTTTGCATTTAACTGGGCAGATGAGTAAATTGTGGGTATTAATGATAATGTAAGTGCTTGGTTTGTTAGAAGGGTTTTCTAATGAAACCAGTTTAGGATCTTGGATTTATTTCTTCAACTTTATATTATTTATCCCAGCATTTTTAGCACAGATTATCTCTGATCTCACATATACGAATCACATTCAGCTGCTTTGCACTGAAACTCAGAGAAATGTCTGATCCTTCCCTGAGAGAGACAGACTGATCCCAAGAGTCTCTGGGGGAGATCATGAAGAGTCCCCACTCCGGTCACATTTTTACTAGGTAGCCCTTTACAGACTGCAGCTTCAATATATTAAAAAATATTCAAAGGTTAGTGTTTTTATGTTATCTGTTAAAAGCGTCCAACAACTCTCACTAGGTGTTTGTTCAAAGAACAGCACCAAAGACCCACAAGCCTGATGTTATCCCAGTACTTACAGCTGATCTTTCTCTGTAAAACTGAGATGATAATAGCTAATATCTCATGACATCGTGGGAATAATTTTTTGTAGCTGTCACCTAATAAATATCATCTTTTAAAAATTGTTACACATTCTAGGAGAGATATCACAGAAGGATAAAGGGCATCAAAAATAATCTCCCAAATAGAAGCTAAGTGTTCCTAAGATCAGATTGGATGTTTTTATATTAAGGGACTCAAATAAATTCAATCTAAATTATAAACTTCTTTATTTCCATGAAGTTTTGATAGCTCTTTTCTCTTTTTTCTTCTTTTTTTTTTTTAAGTGAGAACACTCAAGGATGGTAAAGAGTCAATGAAGCCAGTCCTTTCACAACAGTTTCTGGAGTTAGGAGAGCAATGTGGAATTTAAAAGACTAAAAGAACATTCTATGTTTTGACTTGGTAATTCCCTTAAGGGAAATGTTTCTTAAGTAAGCAGTCCAGTTCTAAATCAGGCTACTATACAGTTTTACGGAAGATATCTGCTACAAATGTACTAATTACGAGAAACACAATGTAATAGATTACATGTTATATAGTAGAACAATAAGTAAAATTGCTATTTTCCTATAAGACATACTTTCAAGGTAAGGAATTAGAATTGATAGAAAGGCTAAAAAAATATGAAGACATGTGTTTTTAAATATTGGAGAATGTGTAGAAAAGAATAAATAAAACCAGAGAAAAATTTTCACAAAGTAGGAGGGGGAAGTCAGCTATAATGTGTTAGTGATTGGTAGAATACACTGGAGTTTCGTTTCTATGTTTTCCTTTATAGTTTTCAAATATTGAAAATTTCTAAAATAAATAAATGAAGTTTTATAGTTAAGTTTAAGGCGATTTACCCTGTGAGGATAAATGAATCAACACTTACTTTGCACATGTAACCATTTGAAATTGACTGTCCGCAATGGTTATTGTCTCTGGTGCAGTGAGCTCGACTTCAAATTTGGGCAAAACTGAAAAAAACAAAACAAAACAAACCACACTTCAGCTAACAAAGCTGGAGAGCAATGCTATAGCAACTATAGCAAACTGTTTCCATGCAAGCTGTTTGCCTCCCACGTCCCCAGCCAGCGAGCGCCCTGGGGTCTGTGAAGGTGTCTCATTAAAGGTCAGTGTGTTCTGTTTCTTTTGTTGTTGATGGTGGTGGTGTTGATGGTGGTGGTAGTTGGCATACTTATTTATTTAACCAAAAAAAAATATCACCCATTGTTATGTTTTAATTTCTTAGGTCCTTTCTAGGAGAGTACCTGAATTTCAGAGAACGAGAACTATTTCTTAGGTGAGGGGAGGAGTGGGCAAGGACCAGAGTAAGACCTGGGCCCCAGAATGAGGCATAGAGAGGACCAAGGATAGAACAGAAGGGCAAACAGCAGAGACTGAGCCTGAGCTCAGTTCCTGGGCCTGCGTCTAAACCATTGCGTTCTGTTGCTTTGAACTTGTGTGTAGGAGAATCAGGAACAGCACTTGGTTACCGTCTCGGTTAACAGTGAAATGATCCATCACTGTCGTTCCCGATTGTGTTTTTATGACGATTGTGTAATCCCCCAATATTGGTTCCGGCGTCAGTTGGAAGGAGAGCTGGGTAATGTTTCTGAAAGTGGTCACATTGATCCACTGAAAAATCACATTGCTTTGGGGATCCTTGAAACAGTGAATGAAGAAGGACAGTCAGAGGTTGTGGGTGAAAATGTCCCTTTTCTTTTTATCCTGGGTGCTCTCCATAGTTACTGGAAGTAAAGAGTGAACCACTCTAATGCTTAACTAATGACCTCAATCACTGAAACAATATAACTACTGCAACATAATCAAATTCAATCGATATTTTTCTTAAAACTAATATTCATATGAAAAATAATTTATAACTGATACCTTTGGTTTTTATCTTTCCAGAGCAGAGTAGTATAATCAAAGAACTAAAAATTCAACATAATTAGTCCAGAATAGTGCTCCCCAAAGCAGAGTGGACTCATACCAGTGAGCATATAAGAGAACACTCATTCTAACAAACATTTAAAATGATTGTCGCCGTGGGGCTAGAGAGATGGCTGGATGGTTAAGAGCACTTGTCGCTTTTCTAGAAGACGTAGGTTCTATTCTCTGCACCTTGTTGTGGCTCACAACCATATGTAACTCCAGTTCTAAGGGATCTGACGCTCTCTTCTGGTCTCTGCAGGCACTGCATGCATACGGTGCAAATATATACGGGCAGGCAAAACATCATGCACCGGTGTGTGATGCAATTAAATCAATACATTATTTAATTAGTTAAAAGCTGTTGTCACAGATTTCTACATGGTCCCTTTCTATGTTGGTCATGGCTTATGCAGTAGTACCTAAGTGGAATTTCTGTGATTCTTTAAAAAGTAGGCGTAGCTGTCAGAACACAACCTTTATTTGTTCTCAGTCAGCTGCCCCCCTCTTCCAAGTTCACTTTAATAAATATTTTACACTTTCCAAACTCTAGTTAAAGAGATGTTTAAAAGATTTGATTCAAATGATCTTGTTTAACAGATTCTGTAAGGAAACAAAATTGTTACTAACATTTCAAAAGTTTTGGTTGTTTGTTTTCCTCTCCTATAATGTTTAGAAAACTGAAAATCCTGGACCTCCGTTCTATTAGGCCACCCATGAGACCGACCCCACGCTGGCTTAGGTGCGAGTGGATGTCACAGAGCAGAATAAATTCTTCCCAAAAGAGCCAGATTTTATACACACTGAAGCTAAAACACCCCACTTTGTAGCACTGGTGCTGTTCAGAGCGCCCACACGGACATGCTGTGACTTGTGAAGGGTGAAATTTTACTGTGTTTCTTTCAGTAGAACACAGCGTTACCTGGGTCAGGTGTGAAAACAAATGATTGGGTAACGCAGAGAATGTGAGACTGCTAACCTGAATTTCTTGGCACTTTAAGTATGAGCTGTTCATTACTCAAATGAAAAGCTCAAAGCACCCACATAGTAGACAGGACAACGGGAAGTTTATGAGTATCTTGTGTTTGCCCATTTACTGTGAATTACGAGCCTAGATCCCATACCCCTAGAATTAGCTAATAATGGTAGTCTACACTGTATACAGAGACAAAACTACAGGTGCTGAGATCTGTTGTTATTTACAAGTAAGCTGTAAATACAACCAATTAAATGGTAAGTGTAAGATATCTAATTGAGAAACTAACAAAAGCATTTGATTTGATGCAGAATGGTATGATTTACAATTATAACACACAATGGGAAAAACAGACAAGCCTCTGCTTTTCAAATCTCAGCACATTCTTCTTAGAAATCAGGATTCCTAGGTATCTTCAGAGTTTTCAAAATTATGTTTTAATCATACTTCTAACCATCTTCAGATGCAGATTTCTTTTCTGGTTGTTTTAATCATCTTAATTTTCAGCTATATAAAACTGAAGATTGGAAACATCCCAATCCTCATCTGAATGTTTTTTAACTGGATATGGAAGTAGATGTCTTACCTGAACGGTGATCAAGGGATACTGAAAGAAAGAAAGAAAGAAAGAAAGAAAGAAAAAAAGCAGATACTTTAGTGAGACTTTTTTTTTTTGCCAAATAGTATCAGTTCCAAGATTTATTTTTTAATCGATTCTTTTAGCTAGTGTATAAAACAATGGTCTTTGTTATCATACTTTCATACATATATACCATTGTATCATGATCAAGTTCACTTCACATTACCCTCTGCTGTCCACCCTACCTGTCCTTTGTGTGTGTGTGTGGTGTAATCCTGAATATGAAAGAAGACATGATGTTTATCTTTTGATTTTTGGCTTAGTTGATCTAATACTACGACCTTTAGTTCCATTCATTTTTCTGCAACTGCCATGATTTCATTCTTTATAGTCAAATAGAACCCCACATGCCTATACACCACAGCTGCCTTATCCATCTATCTGCCGATGGACACCTAGGCTGGTTTCACACCTTGGCTCTGGGTGTGCCGGTGTCTGAGGTTTTCTGACTTACGTTCCTGGAAGGTGCTCTGTACAGCAATGGACTTGATGAACATGTTTCATCTCACTGTACCTTTAGCAGTTATGAACTCACCAAGTCATCAACAGGCTTCAGCCAGATGTTCAGTGTCACAACGCGAAAGTGAACTAAGGAAAAGGGGATACTGCTGTAAAGTGGATTTCTTGTGATCCCCACCTTATAGCGATGATTGCTTTAAGATATATACATAAGTAATTGCTTGCCCATCACAAGATGGGCAAGCTTGCCCGTCACATTCCTTTCCCTCTAGCTCTGATTTCACCTTTTCAGGTTAGGAGTTCATTGGGGGAAAATATCAACTTGTATTTATTATTCCTCTCTTAATGATTCTTGTTGTCCCCAATGCTGCCCTTAGAAGCTTTTACCCTATCAGACATAGACTGAGATAGCCTGGAACAGAATTAGTGACAGACTTATCCATAGAAGCATAAATGTCAGACATTTATGGAAATGAACAAGTATAATTTTCCTTGAGAACAATGCTAGCAAAATTAAGCTATTTTAGCAGAACTACAAAAGATGTCGGTTCTTTAAAATATACAGTTTATTCTAATATTTTAACAAGAGCAGAAAAGGGAGTATCAGGAAGTAAAAATCTCCCTTTAAGAATTATCTTTGCAATATTAAATGTGAAAATATCATAATGAAATGCACTGCTTTGTGAGCTGACTTAAAAATAATTATAAAAGAAAAAGGAAAGAAGCCTTCATAAGCCGGCCGTTTATAGTACAGTACAGACTCCTTGGAGGAATTCCCCTGCCTCAGACACAGTCACATCAGTCAGAGTACAGCAGAGAATCTTTGGAGGAAACAACCCCCGGCACTTTCATATCGGCAGTTTCTTCAGCTGCCAGAAGTATGTGTCTATGTGTCTATTGTTTAAGCCAAAATAAATTCTACTTTCAGTCTTTTGTTTCTTTCTTTTTTTTTTTTTAAGTCATAGACAATATGAATCAGGATACAATGCACAGGCTTTTTCATCTCTAGCCCTTTCATTTTACAGATGAAGAAATTATATCTCAAGGACCAGAATTTACTTGCCAAGAGTCAATCACTGGTCAACAGAGCTAAGCTTTGAAGCAAGAGGCTTTGAATTCTAGCTTGGTATTCTTTATGGCACATTCTGCTTAGAACAATAGTTAAGAAAGCGGAAGGCTCTGGCTGACTTTCTCCTGCTAGACCAATTGACATAAAAATGGAACAGTAGAATTCCTAAATGTTGCTGGTGAGGTCTTTGCTGTTATTGGCACTATTTTTTTTTTTTTTTACAATGACTCTCATTTCTTCCCTGAAAGTTCAAAGAAACTTTCATTATCTCTACCTTAAGAATGGAATAATTGGCTTGAAAAGGAGAATTAATGAGCTTGTCCAATGGGTATGTAATGGATCTTTGGTTTAGATCAAACAATTATAACTCTGCATTCTGGTAACCACTGTACTATGAAGCCTTGTCAGTAGGATTTGTGTACAATCAAAGAACACACAGAGTCTTATGAAGCCATGCCCAAGCTCCCGGCTCTAACAGCACTGTCTCATAGCTATAGGAACTATGGAAATGCAGCAGTCAGTGATGATAAAGACAAGTTTTACTCAATTTTACACATTAACTTGGAGAAAGTGTTTTTTTTTTTAAAGTAACTTACCTGTGTCTCCAGGTTTATGGACCGGTGTGTCTGTCTGCACAAAAGTGGCGTTCTCCTCAGCAGCGATGGCCACAGATCTTCTCTCAGAGATTTTAAGAGTGTTTCCCTGAACAAGTAATGCCACAAAGGCCAACTGCTCTGAGGACATCTGAGACACCTGTTTGTGAAGAAGAGCAGAGACGGGAAGGCTGTGTGTCTTCATTAGACGGGGGACAGACAAAGCCTTGCAAACCCATCACTTCCCAGCAAAGACTCCCTGACTCCCTGACTGCCTGTTGCAATTGCTTAGCTCAGTAGAAGAGTCTTTTCTAATAGACTCAGGTTCATATCTTCCTGATGTCTATTTTTTTCATGTCTTCCTGAGCCAAAGCCCTCCACCCTTTAGCCCTCCTTTCCCTTTTAGGTCTGTGAAACATGTTCACTCTGTAAAACAGCAATCGCCTCATTTCCTATCATAGGAAATTATCAACAACAGTGGCAAGAATATGCTGCATATTAAAAAATTTGTCTTTGTTTCTTGCTTTTCTTGAAATTTTCACATACGGCCCCTAGTGATTTTTGCAAATCACTCAAAATTAAGATTTATTATTGAAAAGAAACGTTAAGAAAGCATGCCTCACTTTGAAATCTGCACAAGCGTAGAAGTTCCCCTCGTCCACGGGCTGGTCAAAAATAGTAGTACTGGATCCATCATATTCTAGGGTGACGCTCAAGGACACAGATTCGTTGAGGTTTAAAAGATGAAGACAGGCTTTTTCTGAGGAAAATCGCTGTACCACGGAAGAAACCCACAGGATGTATCGCCTGCACAAAGAGAACAGCCAACACTTGGCAAACAAGTCTAGAGACTTGTTTGCATTCACACACAGCAACTTGAGTATTGAAGGATCCCCCAAACTGTGCTTTTTTTTTTTTAACAGGTAGCATAATGATAAACCAGATGCACACAGTGGTGTCTTAAAAATATAGTATCCATCTGGCATTTGCTCAACCCTTAGAGGGCAGACCAGCACTCACTTGCTGTAGTTGAAATAGAATAATGAACCAGCTAGATTTTAACATGGAATCCATTTAGCAAAACGATATTGTCAGTACTTGGATACGGAGAGATTAGAATTCCCTTACGGTTCTGCAGCCACAACATCAGTGAAATGAAGCAGGAGGGCACTGAGCAAGATGGTAGGCACCATGTTGTCCCAGCACCTGGAGGGTGACTTTAGAAGAAGTTGTCTTTTCCCTCCTCTTACTGGCCAGTTTCTTAGGCATCCCACTTTCTTTCCCTCTTTTTGCTCTAAGTCTGTCGTTGCTTTTATAGTCTCACAGAATGGAAGATCAATTACCTTTTGGAGCAAGGATCCTGAGAGCGATCACTTCAGATCACCTCTCAGGTTACCTCGCCAGGGGGTATCGGTTTATGTGTAACTTCCTGCTAAAGTTCGCTGGATGCTGGCCTGGCTGGAGTCGGCAGTGCAAGTCGGACAGGAAGAAGAGAAAAACAAAGAAAGTAGTTGGGTGACACGTAGGAGTTCCTATGATTTCGATTCTCCACACAGGGCTGACGGCAGCAGCAGTGCAGCCTACGGAGGGAGTAACACTTGGAAGAGACCATCTCTGTCAAACCTTCTCTCCATACCGAGTCTCAAAAAGAAAACTTTGTTCAGAGAATCACACCTTGCAGTACAGACTCATTGTTTGGATAGATGAATGCATTGTTATTCTTTTATAATTTTATAATATAGAATTCAGGGTTGAAATGTTGGTTTGTAGTCAATATTTAGCATGACTTTCTTAGTAAGGTTTATATACCACATTTACTGCATCTTCCAATATCATGAAAAATTTAGAGAAATTGTAAAAACACAAGCACCACTGACAAAAACTAAATATCACCCGAAAGTACTACAGTCTAATTGTAAGCTCATGCTAGGAAATGCTGAAATCAGTTTTCTTCCTATTATTGTTGCTGTTATTATCATCATCATCATCATCATCATCATCATCATCATCATTGACAGGATCTCACTCTGTAGCACATGCTGATATCCTGGAACTCCCTGTGAAGCACAGGCTAGCCTTGAACTCATAGTGATCCTCTCAGTGCTGAGTTGCTGACACGAGCCACCACACACAGTTGAATCTGGGAAACGTCCCTGGAGTCTCCAGTATGCTAAGTCTCCCATTTTCAATAATTTTCCTTTGTTTTTGTCTTTGTCTTTGTTTTGTTTTGTCTTGTTTTTTAAACATTCCTTTTACTTCAAATGGTGAAAATGTGAGTTCGTGGGCACTGAGGAATGCTAGAATGGGTAGGAAAGACAGAAACTGGCTTTAATCTGTAGAAAATACTTACCTGATGGGGAGTTAATATTGAAAACATACAGGGAACTTTATTGAGTAGTAAAAATGACAATTGGATTTTAAAATGGGCAAGTTATCTGAACAGCATTCCCCAAGGGTACATGTGTAAATTGTGAATAAGTCTATGGAAATGCTCAAAACCACTAATAGTATGAAAACAGGAGCTCTTCCAGAGAAACAGGTTTGATTCCAGCACCCACATGGAGGCTGACAACCATCAGAAGATCCAATGCCTTCTTCCTATCTCTGAAGGCATCAGGGACTCATGTAGTGCATAAATATGTATGCAGAAAAAAACACCTATACACATACTAATAAAATAAAATAAAATAAAATAAAATAAAATAAAACCACGATGAGATATCTGCTCCAGCCACAGCAGCTACTATCAACACAGAGAGAGAGAGAGAGAGAGAGAGAGAGAGAGAGAGGAAGAAGAAGAAGAAGAAGAAGAAGAAGAGGAAGAAGAGGAAGAAGAAGAAGAGGAGGAGGAGGAGGAGGAGGAGGAGGAGGAGGAGGAGGAGGAAATACTAGCCAAAGATGAGGAGAAAGGGAGAAAGCTTGCCATTATTACAGGTAAATGCAAAATGACATCATCATTATGGTCCTTACATTTCCTTGGGAATATGAAAATAGAATTATCATATAACCTAACAACTCTAATACTGGGCATATATCTAAAGGGAATGAAGAGGTTATTTCAAAGAGATACTTATAACTCATATTAATTGCAACCCTTTTCTCAGAGGTCAAGACATGTCATCAGCCAAAGAATCCATTGATGTTTGACTAGATTGAAAAACGTAACATTGGTCTGTCTACCTATTTATATATTGACATATAATGTGATATTATTCAGCCACAGAGATGATAATGTTAATCATCTTGATTGAATAATATATAATATACATATGTATCAAAGTATAATATTAAATAAGTATCAGAACTATGTTAATTAAATATAATACTTTAATGGAAATAAGTTCTAAAGCCATAACCGTCACACACTGTGGAAGCAGCCATTATAGAAGGAAGTCACTTATAAATAGAGTTCAATTTTTTGTACTTAAGGGCATAATAAATAAAATGCTAAGAAAGAAAGAAAGATAGAAAGAAGGAAAGAGTAGAGAAAGGAAGAGAAGCTGGAAAGAAACAAGAAAGGGCATACGGAAGTAAGGAGAGAAAGGAGAGGGAGAGAGGTATTTCCATCTGGCCTTTATACTCCCTAAAATAAACATGGGAAAAGCCAATACGACACGTGCTTGCGTTCTCAGTGGGTTCTATTGGGCAGAAAAATGAGCAAGAAAAGGAACAAAATCAGATATGCGTGGTCATGTTGAGTCTCAGCAATCCATATCCGGAAGGATTGCCCTCCGGACATCGCACGCCCTAAGACGTCTTCTTGAAGAACTGTCTCCTGCCTTCCATTTTCTCACCAAGGAGGGCCATAAAAACTAAGGATTCCTGTCTCTCGAGGGGAGTCATAGAAATAAGAGCCCAGCTTCCCCAAAGGCCACCCTACAGTCTGAGACATTCCTTCAGAGCTGGCTTGAAAGAGAGCAGAGTCCGTCCCGCCCCGCCCCCCAAGGGTCCGTTGTAATGAGTGCTTGGTCCACAAGAGTGTGCTGTTGGGAGATGGAGGACCCTTTGCGTTTTTTGAAGCTGCCCCTCGGAAGGGATTGTGAAATACCAATTTCTCTCTTCGATTTCCTGTTTGGAGATCTAAGATTTTCCACACACAAGCACTTGAGCCTTTGTGTGCTGAATATCCAGTGCCATCACCAAAGGTCAAACCAATGGACTTTGAGACTCTTAAGTTCAACTAAATAAACCCTTTCTCTTTACAAAATTAGCTGCCCCAGATATTTTGTTAGCAATGAAAATCTGACTAATCATTGGTTACTTAAAAAAAAAAAAAGTTCCCTGATCCTCAGCTGATAGTAAATCTACTGATTTCATTCTAGGAGTCCTTCTTCATCCGCAGGAGCCAGGAACACCACACAAAGAGACAAAGAAGGACCACAGCAGACAGGCTTTGCTGGCATCCTCTCCTCTGTTATCACAATGTCACATACATTTGGACCAATCACATTTCTGAGTTTAGTGTTCATCTTTCCTAAGCACTAAAATGAATAGTTCAGGACCTTTGTGTCCCCATCTAAAACTTCTATTCAGTAAGTTTGTTATGTGTGTCTTCCCAGCCTGTCTTTTTGTTTGTTTGTTTGTTTTAGAAGTATTGACTGTGAGTCTATAATCAGTGATGACAGTAACACAAATTTCTGTCCCCTGACAGATTCAATACCATGCAGGCCATTGGTGGTCACCAGTATACTTACTCGGGGTGCTTTTAATTGAATGCATACTAATCTACTAGTGTTATGGTATGTGGTAGAGAGGAAGAGGTAAATCTAAGTGGCTGAAGCAATCATCTTACCAGAAAGACCAAGATTTAGTGGCCAATCAGACGGATTACTATTGCGACCAGCATAAGCGATGCAGCAGAGAAATGAGTACAGGGTGAGGAGAACACAGGTTGTAAGGGTCTCAGGGCTGTGCCGTGGTATGGTGACAACCCAATGAACAGTATCAGAACAGCTCACAGTTACTCAGAGGAAGGCGCAAATACAGACGCCAATGGCAGTGGACATAATGAGCAGTTTATTTTGGAGCCACGATCAGCGTTCTGTGGAATCACGTTAGCACTGTGAACGAGAATACAAAGGAGCCCAATGAGGAGGTGCTGAGGGGGTTGGAAATGATAACAGGATTGGGGATTCTGAAGGTAGGAAAGAAAATCAAAGCCAATTCAGGGCACACTGTGAGACCTTGTTACAAAGAGAAGGAAAGGAAAGGAAAGGAAAGGAAAGGAAAGGAAAGGAAAGGAAAGGAAAGGAAAGGAAAGGAAAGGAAGCCATAAGTATAACAACTCTTACATTCCACACAGACCAGGAAGGTGGACTTAGCACGGTGGGGGAGGGGGGACCCCAAACCCACAGAAACTGCTCAACAACAGTTACAAGGAGAAGGGCCTGGGCGGTGATGCTGGTTCTTATCCTGGATCTTCGACTTGAAGCTGCTCTGATGTGGATTTGAAGAGGGAAGAAAGTCTGGCTGGTACTGAGGTGGGTACTGCTGCAGTCAGCGAAGCAAGACAGTCACCGAAACAGGCAGGCAGGATTGAGGGTCCGTGTAGAGGAAGTAGGAGGTGGCATTATTGCCAGTAGGCCTCTTGAACGACAAGACACGCTGTGAGAACAGTTAGACAAAGGTTCAGGACTTGTTATAACATGTGGGCAATATTAGCATTGTGGGCATTGATATAATTGCACGGTGCAGCCATTCAGAAACTGAATGGGGAAGTCTGTGCTGCCAGCTGGCTGGTGAGAGCATAGGCCTGGGGCAGCCTGTGCTCGTTTCCCTGGCCACTGTGAACTGAGCAGGGCACCACAGGTGGTCCTGGCATGACCTGCCTTAAGGCCATAATTAATCACGGTCCATTTTAAGAGGGAGAATAGATGTGAAGTTTATTCTGGCATTTCTGAGCACATCTTGAACTTCAAGTTCACCTTTAGGAAATGGTAAAGTCAATATAACTCAAGGATTACTGAAGACCAGTAACCTATATTCAGCTAATTATGCCTCAAACTAAACGAAACTACTCAGCTTCCAATGTGGCAACCCTTTGAAAGGGAGCTTGTCATTTCCGCCTTGAACAATAAGTTGTTTTACAAGTCGAGGTGCCCCTCCATTCTCAGATACTTAATCCTTGCGTCACTTCATCTTTGTTGGCCAAGAATTTTCCAGGTACAATGTGCAACTGTGGAGGAGTGATTGAAAAGAGGTAACTGGGGGGAGAAACAGGTGTTCCTAAGAAGGACAAGTCAATACGTCCACCTGGCTAGTCTGCAGAGCCACGTACGTGCCAGCTTCCATACACAAAAGCTTGTCTTTAATCCTTCCATTTGCCAAGGGTCCACTAATCTTAAATGTCACTCCACCCAGGCAGACAAATAAATGTGGAATGGACTCTTATTGAAGATGACCAACAATCCATCAATGGAGACATTTTTTTCTATTAACTTATTTATTTATTCACTTTACATCCTGATTGCAGCCCTCCTCCCAGTTCCCTCCTCACACACAGCTCTTCTCTACCCCCTTCCCCTTCTCCTCTGAAAAGGGGGACCCCCCACACCCCACTGCCAGTGGAGACATTTTAACTTTTGGCTTTATGCTAGAGAAAATACCAAGTGCTTGGAGTGATGGATACACAAGCTGGAGAAATGATGTGGATGAGTGGGTGAGTCATAAAAACATAACGTGCAGTTTATTTTCAAAACCACCTCTGCAAAAAGCTACAAACTGGAAGAAACACAGACTGAGCCTCAGCCACCCATAGAGTGTGGACTTATTTGTCGGTTCAAAACTACTTAGAGATATGAATTCCAGGAATTGAGGTTGGGTGGAAATAAGGAAAATAATATAACGAAGCTGATAGGTCACAAACAAGTTGAACTCAGAGCCTGTGTGTTAAATTCGAAGGAGAAGGTGTTGACTTTCCTCTTGGTCTCTGTGATAGAAGATGATAGGGGTTCCCCTGAATTAGACTCTTCCTATGTCTCCCAGATTATAAAACTAACTTTTAATTCTTTGAAGAACAAGAGAGGTACTGAGAAGTGTCCTATTTTCTGTATATCTTTTCTCTTTCTTGCAACATGAAAAAAAAAAAAAAAAAAACCCTGAAATAAATTGGAATATCTTTAGCTGGGTAGGTCTGGCCTACTCTCCTCGGGGCAATGTCAAATTAGCTAAGCAACTCCTTTGGCCCGGGTGCTGAGTTCAGTGTGATCTCTCTGAAAGGTTACATTTAACCGTGACTTGTGCTGTACACGCCAATCTTTCCACCACTCTGTTCTATCCCTGTGCCACAGCGGTGATATGTTTAAGGGAGGCAAGCTTTACTGTTCAGCCCGAGATGGATTTCCAAGGTGTTTTCTTACATCCGGTTTGCCTCGGGCCCATTCTAATTTCCACCTGATTCTGACATTCTTTCTGTGAAAGTAAAGATAAAGCATGCTTAGTCATACCGTCATGACAGTTGTGGTACAAGATATAACATCACTTACAGTCAGTCTCAATGGCTCTACTTTGTTTTCTCTTTTTATCAGTAGCAACTTGACTCCACTGAAGTCATTTGAGGTATGAGAGTAACAGCCACACCCGCACTGTTGGTGTGATTATATTTGTTTGCTTGGTTGGTGACTTATTTGAAAGAAGAGAAGAGATAACCTCAAGATCTGCAGTGGAGAGCTGGAGTCTCAGCGGGGCTGGTACCCCATCCCAGTCCGGGCTCAGTGGCCTGAGGAGGAACGTGATGACTGATGATGTAATTTCCGGTCCCGTTCCGACAGCTCAGGTCCAAAGCTAGCAATCCAAGTGCAAGGCCGACAAAACCTGAGGCTTAGCTCCAACGCCAGGCAGAACTTGGCCCTTTTGCTCTCCGTGGTCTCCAGCTGACTGGATTTGGCCCATTTAGAATGGGGCAGAACTCACATTTCCTACGGGGAAGCGCCATCTTCTCTCCCTGTGTCCCACCGGCAAGCCCTTTATCCACTCAGCCCTCTCCCTGGCTTTTCTTTAAAAGATGTTTTTCTTAACTTAGGAAAATTACAAGTTAGACATCTTTTGTCGATTTCCCAGTTTTCATGTCATATTATTGTATTGTGTAATCATCTTGGAGATAATTTCGCAGCTCTCTCTCCAAAAGAGAAATACCCTTACATGGTCAAAGAAATACCGGGCTAATTCTGGTGAAGTGAGACATAGCAGGGTTGGACCTGGGATCTCATGGATTCCATTCTCACAGAAAAAAAACTTATTCTGTCATTTGTAAATTAACGAACGTAATTGTAATGGCCAAGGTGTCAGCTATTTGATAGTTAAATGCATTTTAACATAAAATAAGTAAATATTGAACATACTTGGAAGTCAAAATTTCTAGCAGTAGGGTTTTAGGTACAGTAAACTATGGGGTTATTTCATGTTGAGAGAACAACACTGAATTACGCTAACTTTCTTTTAAAGAGAGAGCTATGGAGTGATATAATTTCTGTTAAAACTTAAAAAGAAAATTTAGTACACCTGATCAGTAAATGAAAACCTTGTGGTTCTGGTTCTCTCTCTCTCTCTCTCTCTCTCTCTCTCTCTCTCTCTCTCTCTCTCTCTCTCTCTCTCTCTCCATGTAGCCCTGGCTGTTCAGGAATTCACTCTACAGACCAGGCTGGCCTCAGACTCATAGAGATCTGTCTGCTCTGACTCCTGATTGCTGAGATTGAAGGTGTGCACCGCCATGGCTGGGCTCATACTCTTCAACATTTGGTTTTTTTTTGGGTTTTTTTTTTTTGTTTGTTTGTTTGTTTTCTATTAGAGTAGCAGCCTCTAATAGTTTCCAATATAATGTGAAACAAAGCTCACAGAACATACCACTTCTTTAATCAGCCAGAGTGTTCCAACGCACTACAGAATGGGGACAACAGGGCTCAGACACGTTGGATGGAGTCTGGCCAGTGTCAACCTGCCACACATATGCTATCGTGGAACCCGGAGAAAGCATGGAAGCACTTTTCTTGGCCTGTCTGTCAGAGTCATATCTTCATTGTCCCAAGTCTTCTACTCACTCACATGCTTACTTTCTCCTTCCAGTCTCTTCACCGTACAAAGCTCGTCTTATTCCTCGGATTGACACCTTGGGAAAGCAGTTGTTTGCTCAGGGAGGAGATACTTGTTCTGAGGCCTCTTGATGATCTCTCAGAGTCAAGAGTGGTTTCATTAGACGGCTCAAAAGAGGCTTCCAAAGCACAGTGACTATTCAACACGCAGGCAAGAATGGGGACTTTGGCTGGGAAGAAGGGCTCTTTGTTCTAATAACATAGCTGAGTTGAAAATGTGACTATCACACGCCCAGGGAGCACCCTTTGGGAGGTTCCTGAAGCCAAGGCTGCTGCTGATCTTGTGAAGAAAAGTCTTTTTCTTCCAGGGATTTTAATGCCTGCTCAGGGAAGCAGGGGCGTGTGTGTGTGTGTGTGTGTGTGTGTGTGTGTGTGTGTGTTAGTTTCTGGGCCTTTGGGCCAATTTATTTTACTTACTAATAAGTGCACATTTACTTTTCTCTCCTTGATGTTTTAAATGCCCCCCCCCCGCACTGATTTTTTAAAAAATTTTATGAGATATTTTCTTCATTTACATTTCAAATGCTATCCTGAAAGTCCCCTATACCCTCCCCCCACCCTGCTCCCCTACCCACCCACTCCCACTTCTTGGCCCTGGCATTCCCCTGTACTGGGGCATATAAAGTTTGCAAGACCTAGGGGCCTCTCCTCTCAATGATGGCCGACTAGGGCATTTTCTGCTACATATGCAGCTAGAGACACGAGCTCTGGGGGTACTGGTTAGTTCATATTGTTGTTCCACCTATAGGGTTGCAGACCCCTTTAGCTCCTTGGGTACTTTCTCTAGCTCCTCCATTGGGAGCCCTGTGTTCCATCCTATAGATGACTGTGAGCATCCACTTCTGTATTTGCCAGGCACTGGCATAGCCTCACACGACACAGCTATATCAGGGTCCCTTCAGCAAAATCTTGCTGGCATATGCAATAGTGTCTGCGTTTGATGGCTGATTATGGAATGGACTCCCAGGTGGGGTAGTCTCTGGATGGTCCATCCTTTCATCTTAGCTCCAAACTTTGTCTCTGTAACTCCTTCCATGCGTATTTTGTTCCCTATTCTAAGGAGAAATGAAGTATCCACATGTTTGTCTTCCTTTTTGATTTTCTTGTGTTTTGCAAATTGTATCTTGGGTATTGGAAGTTTCTGGGCTAATATCCACTTGTCAGTGAGTGCATATCTAGTGACTTCTTTTGTGATTGGGTTGCCTCACTAAGAATAATACATCCAGATACATCCATTTGCCCAAGAATTTCATAAATTCATTGTATTTAATAGCTGAGTAGTACTCCATTGTGTAAATGTACCACATTTTCTGTATCCATTCCTCTGTTGAGGGGCATCTGGGTTCTTTCCAGCTTCTGGCTATTATAAATAAGGCTGCTATGAACATAGTGGAGCATGTGTCCTTATTACCAGTTGAACATCTTTTGGGTATATGCCCAGGAGAGGTATTGCTAGATCTTCCAGTAGTACTATGTACAATTTTCTGAAGCCAGACTGACTTCCAGAGTGGTTGTACAAGCTTGTAATCCCACCAGCAGTGGAGGAATGTTCCTCTTTCTCCACATTCTTGCCAGCATCTACTGTCACCTGAATTTTTTATCTTAGTCATTCTGACTGGTGTGAGGTGGCATCTCAAGGTTGTTTTGATTTGCATTTCCCTGATGATTAAGGATGTTGAACATTTTTTCAGGTGCTTCTTAGCCATTTGTTATTCCTCAGTTGATAATTATTTGTTTAGCTCTGTACCCCATTTTTTAATGAGGTTATTTGAATTTCTGGAGTCCAGCTTCTTGAGCTCTTTGTATATATTGGATATTAGTCCCCTATCATACTTAGGATTGGTAGAAATCCTTTTTCAATCTGTTGGTGGCCTTTTTGTCTTATTGACAGTGTCTTTTGCCATACAGAAGCTTTGCAATTTATGAGGTCCCATTTGTCAATTCTTGATCTTAAAGCACAAGCCATTGCTGTTCTGTTTAGGAATTTTCCCCCTGTGCCCATATCTTCGAGGCTTTCCCCCACTATCTCCTCTATAAATTTCAGTGTCTCTGGTTTTATGCCCCAGCACTGATTTTAAGGCCCACACTTTCTGTAACTGAAACATTGCTTAAGACCAGGCATAGGTATATGCACCTGCAATCCAACCACGGGCTGGGGATGAAGCCAAGTGGTAGATGCTTACCTTGCATGTGTGAAGCCTCAAGTTCCATCCCCAGTGGAAGGCAAAGCCAGAAGGCACAGGCATTTGAGACCAGCCTCTGTTTCATAGTGAGACACTGTTTTAACAAGCCAGAATGGAGGTATAACTCAGTGGAAGGTTTGTCTTGCACACCCAAGGCCCTGCATTAGAGTCCCAGCGTACCACCTACACACACACACACACACACACACACACACACACGCCTGCACACAAATTCAGTGTTTCTTAATGTAGCATTTAGTATTGCTATTTATTATTTACTACCCAAGTTTCTCAATGCAAGAAGATGGTTTCCTTTTTAAGTCTTGTATGCTCTATTTTATTTATTTCATTTGTTTGTGCTATAACAGATGATTTGTAAACATTTCTAGCTGGCCACGGTGGCTCACTCCAAGACAGCAGTATATGCAAGGCTGAGTGAGGGTCACTATTAGTTCCAGGGTAGCCTGAGATACACAGCAAGACCCTGTCACAAGAAATCCAGAGGCTGAGGTTGAAGGTCAGAGTCACAGTGCTTGCCTAGCATGTAAAAGGCCTGAGTCCCTCCTCAAGCACCACAAAGCATCAATCAGGCAGCCTCTGAGACTGTAACCGTCTCCTGTTCACGGAATTGTCCACATTTCAAAGCCAACAACAGTGAAATCAGTTATTTGACTTAATTCCACAGATCAGTATTGAAGACTAAAAGTCAGAGCCATTTGCCCCTGTATTATTTAGTTTATACTAGTTGAATGGGCTGTAGACTCTCTATTAAACTTGTAGTTCCCAGTCCTGCAGTCTGGACTGTGTGAGAAGCTGGCTGCCTCAGGCCTCAGGCCTCTTCAAAGTTTTGAAGTCAGTGTTTGCCAAGAGCCTAAGGGCATGTGTGTGCCCAGAAGAAAGGACTGGGTAGGCAACTAAGGCCATTTAAATTCTATTCACTGTGCTCATCACTGAGTAACCAAACTACTAAAGCTTCCAGCCTTTGGTTCTGTGTTAGACAAGGCAATTTCTCACTTGAGTCCTAAAAAAAAAAAAAAAAAAAAAAAAAAAATTGCCAAAGTAAATTAGCTTCTACAGCATAAACTTCAAGTCACCTTAGGTGTTCTATTCTTTGAGACGGAAGAAGCAGGAGCTGGAGAGATGGGTTAGGAGTCCTGATTGTCCACTTCCAAGTCCCATCACCTACATGGTAGCATACAATTGTCTGTTGGTACAGTCCCAGGAGATTCAATGGCCTTTTCTGGCCTCTCAGGGTACCAGGCACCCACATGCAGGTGAAACACTCACACATGTTAAAATTAAATAAGAATTTCAAAAAAATTCAAGCAGCAATTTAAGAATTTGACTATTTGGAAGAAGGAACACAAGTGTGGAAAAGTTCAAAATGATTTCCATATGAAATGATTTACTAACTACTTATCCCAGGTGCAGTTTTCTACTTCAGTTGGCTTTTGTTTTCTTTTTAGATTTTTAAAAAAGATTTATTTATTTTATGTATGTGAGTGTACTGTCTCTCTTCAGACACACCAGAAGAGGCTTTTCTTTATGTTACTACACATCACCGCATGCTTCTCTGTCAGAGACCATACCGTGAGAAAGCGAGCTTTTCACAATCTTCCACCCTGACAGGCCAAATGGCCTCATGCTAGGAGCCGGTTGTCACTCCCTCCTCCCTGTTCCCTTCCTGGCACCTGAGGCTGCAAAAGCTGAATGATAGTCCCTTCTTCCCTATCTCTTCCTGACTCCCATGACTTCCAAGGACATGAGTTACGCCTGAGCCTGGCCTGACACCCCAAGGCTGTCAAGGAGGATCTATGTTCCGGAGATAAGACGCAGAGTGCCCACCACCTGGAGCCTGACTTCGGCCCTCATGTCAGCAGATGCCCACTTTTTTGTTCTTTGTTAAATTCCCCCTCAAACCCTCCCTATTCCCCGAGATGTATGCTTTAAAACCAGGCACCTCAGCCTAATAAACGGAGACCTCCATAGGACCCTCTGCTTGGTCTCCAGCTCCTTTTTCTCTTCCTCCCATTTCCTTCCAGGTTTGCGGTCCCCCTCGCACCCACGAATAACTGAGTCCCGAGGGATGGGATAGACACACACACACAGATACACACACACAAACACACAGATACACAGACATACACACATAGACACAGACACACAGATATACACGCACACACACAAACACACAGACACACATACAGAGACACATGCAGACACACACAGACATACACACATAGACACACACACACACACACACACACACGCACATATACACACACACACTAAAAGGCTGAGATCAGGTAGACCATGTGATCTGATGGAGATGCAATAGCAGCAGCCTGGAAACTCAGTTTCTTTGTCCATTTGAGTGGAGGAGGAAGTGGACTTACTGTCTACAGTTGAAGAAGGAGTGGGTTTAAATAACCTTTGTAGGAGGTCTCTGTAGGGGAGCAGACTCAGAGTGTAAAAGTTCTGGAAAAGAGAGCAGTTGGCCACAGTTTTGTATACACTGTCAACACTGGCACATGGGCCAGGGGAAGTCCTTGCCATTCCCACGTGTCTGAGGCATTGTGGTCCTTGTCATGGCTGTGCCCATGTTAACCATACACATTCCCAGAAGGTTTCATCAGCTCTCCATGCAGTACATTTGGATCTGCAAGTAAGAAGAACACTTGGCCCAGAGTATGGCAGGGACTCTGAGCTTGAACCCATCTTGTATAGCTGAGACATTTCAAACTCCTATCAGTATCTTATCATCAACGTATATATTACAAGGTGCATAATTTGTTCTAGAAATCACTAGATTTCTATACTGGAATACATTCATTTAGTACCTACTTACTGTGCTGTGTTTTAACAATTCATCGCCAGGTCTTTGTGCCAGGCAAGGACACAGAACTTCAACCACAGTAAGACTGGGATTATTGTATGCTAGCTGAAGTAATAGGTAATTGTAAGTATTATGGCTTTAGAGTGTTTCTCAAAGGATACAGGCCCCTCGGTCGGGGACATTTTTCATTCATGCCCTGATGTTCATGCTTTCCTCCTCGTGAACTTAAAAAAGATTATGTGTATGGGCATTTTGTTGGTCTGTCTGTGTGTCTCAGAGACTAGAAGAGGATGGAAGTACAGACCCTTGTGAGCTGTCGGGTGGATCCTCTGGGAGAGCAGCCAGTGATGTGTTCTTAACCACCGAGGCAGCCCTCCAGCTCAGCGTACGGTGCCATTAGATGACAGTAATTGGGCAACAGGTTTTGGGTGAATTATGTTATTATGACTAATGCAGTACCGTTTGGTTTGGGCCACTAGATGACTCATTAGTGAGAGCAAGGAGGAAAGGAAAAGACAAAAGAAAGAGTGGAAGGCGGGGAAAGGAAATGCTGATGCGAGTGGTGGCTCACCCCAGACATCGTAGCCCTCGAAAGGTTTGGGCAGGAGGATTGCCATGAGTTTGAAGTCAGCCTGGAATCCCTGGTGAGTTCTAGGCCAGCCTGTTTCTAAAAACAGAGGCTAACAAGACAAGGTAAGGAAAACATACCTAGCTGGATCTCCAATCCACAATGATTCTATTAGATTCTAATCTAAGGCTTTAGGATTAGTCTGGACTTCTGACTTGACATGTTTACAAGTACATTCATTGTCCATTACAGTGAAACTTGGCGCTCATTATCAACAATGCCTTTATTTATTTACTCAACCAATTTAATTATTTGCTATCTAATAAATCTTCAAACTTCCCCAACACCTCTCTCCATCTGCAAATCCCCCTCCTCCCTTGACTGTGCTCCTTCCTGCCTGGCTGTCCTTCCCTGCCTCAGCCCCTTACCCGCTCCCAGCACGACTCCCTGGGTCCCCTCTCTACAGATGGACTCTGTTGCCTCTCATACTGGAAGGGAAAGAAAGAAAGACAGGGAAACAGGAAGAGATAAAAAGGAAACATGAGAAGGGAAGAAAACAAAGGTCCATAGACCTTAGAATTATGAGTGATTGGATTTTTATCCTTCACACAAGCTTATGAATTCATCTGCCTGGTCCATGAGTTCTTGCACAGAAGACATGGACTTCAGGGGACAGAGACAAAGGACGGAGGGATTGCACTTTGCTTTGGTTCTACTCGTCCACCCAAGTTCTGAACGTTTTACTGCTATGCTGTATAGAAGCATTTGAAAGTATTTTGACCAACAAGCAACTGAAAGAGTCAGGTGCAGATGCTTACACCCAACCAGTGGACAGAAGATGGGAACCCCTGTGGTTGAATTAGTGAAAAGCTGGAAGAAGCTGAGGAGGAGGGTGACCCCATAGGAAGACCAGCCGTCTCAACTTACTTGAACCCCTGAGATCTCTCAGACACTGAGCCACCAACCAGGCAGCATACACTAGCTGATATGAGGCCCCCGACGCATACACAGCAGAGGTCTGCCTAGTCTGGCCTCAGTGAGAGAAGATACACCTAACCTGTGAGAGACTTGAGGCCCCAGGGAGTGGGGAGGTCTGGTGGGATGGTGGTTGTGGGGGTAGGGACATCCTCTTAGAGATGGGGGGAGGAGGTATGGGATGAGGAACAGTCAGAGGGTGGACTGGGAGGGGGATAATGACTGGACTGTATAAAAGATTAAAGAATAAATAAAAAATAAGAAAAAGTAAAAGAAGGCCCTGAGTCATTATTGAATTAGCAGTGCTAATTTAATATGGGTGCAGAACTCTGGTAGGAGCGACCGGGAAGGGGGACAACATTTGGAATGTAAATAAATCAAATAATTTAATAAAAATTATGTAAGGAAAAAAAGAAAGTATTTTGAGTTTTCCAGGGATATAATGTTGTACCGGTGTCTTAAACAGCAACCATTTCTGATCTATAGTTTCCGTTTCTCTGTGAGGAATTATATTTCCAGATTATAACCTCACAAGAGGCAACTCTGACTCAGATAACTGCATGCATCTTCCTTTCCCATGGATTCATTAGTCATCCATACTGACTGAGTGCCTCCTGTGCCAGCAACGGGGGAGGTAATCTGAAAGATTCAAATAAGGCCAGGGGCCAGTGACACGGAGTCTTTAATCTCAGCCCTCAGGAGGTGGACCTCTGCATTCAAAGCCAGCCTGGTCTACAGAGTTAATTCCAGGACAGCCAGGGCTACCTACACAGAGAAACCCTGACTTGAAAAATGAAAACAAAACCAAAACCAAAGAAACAAAAAAATTCAACTAAGACAGAAGCTGGAGTGCTATAACTGTCTCAAAGCGGGAGGGGGGCTTTAATGATTACAAATTAAGATTTTTTTCTATTTATTCACCAGAAAAGATGATATAATGTTACAGTATGAAATTTGTAAAGAAATATTTGTTGTTCATTTTGGGGCAAAACTGAGTGTCATTAGGAAAGCTGAAATCTCTTGAAAAATCAGTGTCCTTGTCTGTCACATGAGGAAAGCTGCAGCATCCACGACACAGGTTTTAAATAAAGATCAGATGAATCATTAATGACAGGATATTTAGAACGAACTCAATAACTATCGAGGCCGCGCAATCAGTAGAGAATCTGGGCCTAAGCCAACCTTGGTGATGGTCTCTGTGCTGTTGTAGAACGTGGCCACTGTACAGAGTTCCGTCTCTATGGTTCCGTGCCTGTTTATACAGCTGTACAGAGTTCCGTCTCTATGGTTCCGAGCCTGTTTATAAAGCTTCATCTGTGCCTAGCTTAGCTGATACCCCAAGCCAAAGAAAAGCTCAGTTTACATAGGACAGCAAGTGCTGGCTTGCAGCCCGGCTGCCAGGCCATTTGCATTGTTCCAGGAAGGAGGAGGACCATAAATATTTTTGCTGTGCCTTGAACTCTGCCTAATTGATCTGTCGCTGCGCAAATAATTACAACAATGTTTGGTTAATTCAGTTCAGCCCGGGCACAGAGACTTTTGAGTCTGTGCTTCCGCCTTCTTCCGGGACCAACTCGGGAGGGGAAAGGTGGGGCAATGAAAACAAAACAAAACAAAAACAAAACAAAAAACACCTAACTATAACAACCCCAAACAAAAATCTAAGTGTTACTCAGATCTTTCAAAGGCCGGGCATTTTCTTTTAGTATAAATAAGGAAGTTCTTATTTGGGATTAGAAAATATTTGAGAGTCCACAGAACACTAATGACTTTGTTAAGCCTTTTATGATCTGAACTGTGTCCAGTTTCTCTTTGTTCACTGACCTGTGATACCTTTAAGTATTAGAAAGAGGAACAGGGAGGCTCTGTGGATGCCATTGTCCCCTATCAAAGGGAAACAGTTTTAAAAAAAAATGGAGCTTTTAATTTTTAGGTAAAATGATTATCACGAAAGATAGGCTTATAGCCCTGGCCAAAAATAATGTATATCGAAACATGCAATTTTAGTTTTGAAGAAATTATGCAGCCACACAAGCTAATGCCTCATAGAGCAAGACTTTTGGGGAACCAGATACCTGTGATTGTGTTTACTGCCCCAAAGTTCCCGCACCCCACCAGTAAGATCAGGAACAAGTTTTCTGTACATCTGATAAATTCATCTAACCATTTCCTATTTGAAACTAATTTTTCTTGAACTATTTTTTATGGTGTAAACATTTGACATGAACTCTGCCGTCTTAGCAAGTTTTAAGAGCAGAATTTAATACTGTTTAAAAAGCACAGTGTCTCATAGCAGATTTCCAGAAATTACTATCCTGTATGGTGGAAACTCTATACTCCCCCTTAGTTCTGTTTTACTCTCTTTTCTGTGAGATTCACTAGTTTGTGTGCTTCTTATAAGGGGACTCAGATGACACTTGGCCTTAGGATTAAGTAGAATCTTGGGCTGGATAGACGGCTCAGTGGTTAAGAGTATTGATTGCTTTTCCAGAGGACCAAAGTTCAATTCCCTGCATTCACACGACAGCTCACAACTGTCTGTAGCACCAGCTCCAACATAAAAATAAGAATAAACAATCCAAGCATGGTGATGTACTCCTTTAATCTTAGTACTTGAAAGGCAGAGGCAGTAGGATCTCTGTGAGTTGAAACCAGGCTGGTCTACATAGTGAGTTCCAGGACAGCCAGTTACATAGAGAGAACCTGTCTCAAGAAAACCAACAACAACAACAGTAATAAACAACAAATCTTTATTTTCATTAATTTAAGTTGGAATCCTATATACACTCCTCTGACTTACAGTATGCTGGGCTATTTGATTTAGTACTTAAAGTGATACCACCAGGGTCAGTTTGAATTGAGCAGGGCAGGGCAGGGCAGGGCAGGGCAGGGCAGGGCAAGGTGCTGACTCCTTGTGAGGTCTGTGGAGTTTATGGAAATCCTGCTTGAGAACAAGCAGATGGTGGCTTCCTGGAGGCCATGAAGAGCTGGTGTTCTGCCTTACACAGACTGTTCACACAGCTTTAGAGTAATACCCAATTTCCACTTCTTTCTTTCTTTCTTTCTTTCTTTCTTTCTCTCTCTCTCTCTCTCTTTCTCTCTCTCTCTCTCTCTCTCTCTCTCTCTCTCTCTCTCTCTCTCTCTCTCTCTCTCTCTCTCTCTCTCATCCTGTTTCACAATCACAAAACTCAACAGCTTCCTAAACCAAAGCAAATATTTAAAAATGTGTTTCCTACTTCAGACCCAGTGACTTCCTCAGACACTTCTTCAAATACAAAGGTCTTCGTTATCAAGAGATTTTGCCCACACTAAGATTTGTGCATAAAATGCTTTAATTTCTCCTTTCTTAGGAAGCCTGTACATTTGGAGCCGATGTGTAAGACAACATTGTTGAACAAGATGCCCAAACGGGAGAATTCCTTCCCTCACCGTGACTGCTTTTATTCTCCCTGGCAGCACTTACAATTTTTCATCCACATTGCTTCTGATATTTGTCTCTTCTACTTAAATAGCAGAAAACAAAACCTGTCTTTCTTCGGCTTTCTGTTTCAAAGCACGGGACAATTGCGCAGTATGTATTTTTACACGGATGGCTACTTATATTAATATTATGAAGGAACTGATCCAATATGAATTATTCAACTACTAGCTATTAGCTAAGTTTATTTCTCAAATAACCACTTTAGTTCTTCCGTAAAAATAGCCTTTAGATTAATTTTAATTTTATTTTTTATGTGTGCCAATGCTTTGCCTATGAACCACATGCATGCAGTTCCCTTGTAGGTCAGAAGAGGGCGTCAGATCCCCTGGGATTGGAGTTACACATTAGGATTCTCTAAAGTAACAGCATTTATAATGAATCTTTTTCTAATATGATAAGGGGATTTATTGGTATGACTTACAGGCTGCAATCCAGCTAATCAAACAATGGCTGGCCGTGAATGAAAAGTCCAAGAATCCAGTAGTTGTTCAGTCCGCAAAGCTGGGTGTCTCAGCTGATCTTCAGTAGATGCTGGAATCTCAAGTATGTAGGTGCTGGCTCTCATGCCAGTGAAGGAATGGACATGCTAGCAAGGTGAGGGCAAACAGGCAAAGAGCAAAAGCTTCCTTCTTCTCTCTCCTTATATAGATGCCCAGCCAAAGGTGTGGCCCAGATTAAAGGTGTGCCTTCTCACTTCAAGGTCTGGTTTAATGGCGTGTGTCTTCCCACACCATAGGTCCAGACTAGAAGTGGACTCACCTACTTCAAACCAAGCAAGAAATCTCTCATAGGTGTGTTTTGCATTTTCTGAATTGTGGTTCATTTTAAGTAGACAACTAAGAATCACCGTCACACAGGGGGTTCTGAGCTGATACATGGATGCTGGGAATTGAGCCCAGGTCCTCTGGAGGAAAGGTCAAGAGTCAGGAATTAATCTTCTGTTCTTGATCGTGGTGCTGTGTTAATGACTCATTTATTAAGAGTCTTACTTTATTCGAATTGTGCATAAAATGAAGATACCCTTTAAAATACTATATAGCAAAGTCAACTAATCGATCGAATAGATTGGTCTGAAGTATTGTGAAGAGAGGAAACCTACAGATACGGGTTTTTCCAGATGTGTTGTCACGTACCTGAAATCTCAGTATTGAGGAGATGGGGGAAGAAGGGCTAGAAGTTCAAGGTCATTTTTAGCTTCCTAGTGAGTTTGAGGCAGTACTGTTCTACATGAGCCTCTGTATGAGTAATAAATAAGTAGACAAAACCAAAACCTACCATCTCAGGCTGCAGGCAGCAGTCTAGGAAACACTCTTTCAGTACACTCAATACATTTGTTTGTTTGTTTGTTTAAAAAAATCGAGTTTGAGGTATTTGGGTATTATTATCATATAGTGTTTGCCTAACCAGAGCCAGTCAGAGTCTGGTGGGATAGTAAATCAACAGCCACAGATGTATTTATCTTAAAAAAAAAAACACATAAAATCAGGGTTTATAAACTTCAGGAAAAAGCAGATTTCCAGAAATTTCTCAAATGTTTTTGATGCATGATCAAATATAGCTTTAGCTAGAAGTCTAAACGTAATTTTACCCTGAGTTTTTTTTTGGGGGGAGGGAGGGAGGGAGGGAGGGAGGGAGGGAGAGAGAGAGAGAGAGAGAGAGAGAGAGAAGCTTTTTAGCAGAGCCCACAATGACTTAGTTCATCCGCCTTTGTTCTTCCTTTGTTCATTTCAGATTAAATTTAAAAATATGTAGTATGAAATGTATACTGGCTGGTTTTGTGTGTCAACTTGACACAAGCTGGAGTTATCACAGAGAAATGAACTTCAGGTGAGGAAATACCTCCATGAGATCCTCAATTAGTGATCAAGGGATCAGGCCCATTGTGGGTGGTGCCATCCCTAGGCTGGTAGTCCTGGGTTCTATAAGAGAGCAAACTGAGCAACCCAGGGGAAGCAAGCCAGTAAGTAACATCCCTCCATGGCCTCTGCATCAGCTCCTGCTTCCTGACCTGTTTGAGTTCCAGTCCTGACTTCCTTTAATGATGAACAGCAATGTGGAAGTGTAAGCTGAATAAACCCTTTCCTCCCCACCTTGCTTCTTAGTCATGATGTTTGTGCAGGAAGAGAAACCCTGACTAAGACAAGATGTGTTCCAAGGACGGACAAAATGCTCAAAGAATGCAGGAGTGTGAATGTTGCCAGTGCACACTGATTTTCAAATGTTCTTTATGCTGAAGTTACAGAATCATCTTGTGTTATGTTGTTATCCACATACTCTAACTGGAGTGAGGCTCTGCAGCTGTATGATTGGCTTAATAATCATTCCCATCAAAGGGAATGACACATTAAACACGACTTGCTAAACTTATTCATGATACTCAATACTGTCTCTTGCTCATTCAAAACAATGAAGGACGAATCCTGAGTGACTATACATCCTAAGTGTTCAAGTGCATAAAATGAGACACTTGGTCCAAAAGATAACTCTGTCTAATGTTAGACATTTTTACACAATTGGCAAACCATCTTGTCATTTTACTAGTACATTCCACAAGTTAGCTCAGAAGAAAATAATTGTATCTGGTGATATTTAGGGATATTTCATTTATTTTCCTTTTCTTTGAGTGTGTTCATTCATGCATACAATGTATTGTGATTCTAGTCAACCCTCCATCACTCTCCGTTATGCTTTCTTCCTCTGAACTTCATCTACTGCCTAACTAATTCCCTCCCATGGAGTTTGTGAGGGTTGTTTGCAAGAGCAACGGGCAACTTGCCAGTAGCTATAGTGCTGAAGGAAATGATGCTCGCTCTGCAGGAAACCATTAACTCTCACAAAGTGGTGGACCTTGGGGCAGCTCCCCATCCATAGTGGATGTTGAAGGTATCTTGTACAGGTATCCTTGGCTGCTGTTTGCTTATGATCAGTACATCCCTGTCATAACAGGAGGCAGTTTACCATAATCCTCCTCACCCTCTAGTTCCTACGTTCCGCCTTTTCTTCTCTGATGCTGCCTGTGCCCTGGGCGACTTACTGCCTTTGCGGGTTGGAGATGAGGTGGCACGTAATCAATGACTCAGACTCTGGGGGCAGGTGAAAAATGCAAGCAAGCTCATCTGAATACTGCTGCAAGTTCCTTCAAAACCCTCCACCGGCACCCTATTGGTCCCCCATAAAGCATCTCTTCTAAACGTCAGTTCCCAATTGGCTGGCATTGTCCGTGCAAGCAATCCTTGATCTCTCAGGCAGTCCTCAATTAGGTCCCCCTGCAGGAGATGCTTTAGCTGCTGTGCAGCCCCTGGAGTTTACATAGAGCTGCCCTCCCCCCTCCCCCTGTTCCTGCTACACTCTGATGTCCCATTTATGGCTGAGCATGCAACTGTCACTTACCCTCAATACTTCAGCCAGATAATAAGTCTCTGCATGAATCATTGCCTGCTGCAAAAAGGAGATTCTCTGGCCAAGGCTGAAAGGTGCCCTGGTCTATGAGTACAATAGAAAGCAGTTTGACAGCATATCCAATTACCATTTGATAAAGCCTGCAGAATCACGCATGTACGCCATCCTGTGTAGAGGCCTCAAACCCAATTGCAGAGCAGTTGGTTACCCCTAAACACTCATGACATTATTGTCTCAGTGGCAATTGCCTTGCCCGGCAGGTCAGTAATGTATCATGCTGGGCCTACAGCTGGGTATGACCACTGATGAGTCCCCTTTTCGGCAGAAGCCTGTGTAGTATCTTCAGACACAATGTATGGTTGCCAGAAAGGAAGGAGCTTCTAGCTTTGTTCCAGGTTGATGTCTCTGTATCCTGCAACCAAGATACAGAGATATCTTGTATCAGAGATACCAAGAGATGGCACTGTGCTCTTAATTCTAAAACCTGTGATCTGGGAGCAGCACTCTCCACTCATGCAGGGTACCTCCATTTTAAGCTGTTTACTAATGTATATTTTTAAGTAGCTCATAAAATAGTAGATTTTCACATGACTTGTTCACAAAAGGTTCACTTCTAGGATTTTAGACGGTATTCTTCAGGAGTGACAGCTGTATTAAAAGATTCTCATGCCTTACCTTTCTTCACACGTCACTACCTATTACTGTTGCCTACAGAGTGCTTGACTCTGCTTGAGAAAAGCTCCCAGTGTTTAACCTTTATTAGACAGTTATTGGCCTTTACACAGGTCACTTGTACATCCCTTCAAATACTACTAATTTCATTCTATTTGTTAACAGTTTAGGTTTGAAAACAAAACATGGACTAAGGCTGGGCGTGGTTGGCACACGCCATTAATCCCAGCACTTGGGAGGCAGAGGCAGGCGGATTTCTGAGTTCGAGGCCAGCCTGGTCTACAAAGTGAATTCCAGGACAGCCAGGGCTATACAGAGAAACCCTGTCTCGAAAAAACAAACAAACAAAAAACAACAAACAAACAAATAACCATGGATTAAATGATATCCTCCTCTATGTCACCAGACTGAAAGGGAGAGGTCACCCTCTGTACACATTTCCCGTGGAAAATGTCAAAGAACTTGGAAGTCAAATTTTTAACACTGGAACTGAAATAAGGATAAAATGTTCGGTCACACACACCCAGAACGCTGGTCCTGGACTCTTCAATGGATGCCAGTGGGAGAGAAAAGGATGGATTGCTCTTTATTAAAAGAGACCAAAGTGTCTACAACCAATGGTAAACGCTAAACTGGGGCTGAACTCTGGATTGAGAAGGGAGGATCTAAAATATATTAATGATAGTTTAGCAAAATTTAGAAAATTCAGATATAGGACCGATCTTAGAATGTTAGGTTGTATTTATTTATTTTGGCTTTTCGAGACAGGGTTTCTCTGTATAGCCCTGGCTGTCTTGAAACTCACTTTGTAGACCAGGCTGGCCTCGAACTCAGAAATCTGCCTGCCTCTGCCTCCCAAGTGCTGGGATTAATGGTGTGCGCCACCACTGCCCGGCTAGGTTTTTATTTTATTTTATTTTTTTATTTCTTAGTTTTTTCCTGCAACTATCAAGTCATTCAGAAAAGAGGAGTCAAGAGAGGGATGAGGTACATTTGAAATAAAAAACAATAATGATGATTGGTCCTGGGTTGAGAGATATCAGTGTACACAGAGCATTCCCCATCCTTTAGGTAAATGTGAAAAGTCCCCCTAAGTGCTATACTTTCAACGTTGCAGTTGTATATTATGGACACAAGGTGGCGATAGACTCACTTTTGAAATTCTGTGAATGCAGAAGCAAATGCTTTCTAATGTAACTAACATCTACCCTGGTTTGCCTGATCTAGGAAGGGAACCAAGCGAAGTTGCCCCAGAAGGCAGTGCGCCACGAGAAAGTCCTCAAATGACCAGTTAATTTGCAGTTCATCTGGAAGTCTAAGAAGCAACAGTTGGTAGCTTTGGAGAGATCTGGGTTCAAGTTCCAGCTCTCCTGCTGATTAATTTTGTGACTTCACCAAGACACAAGCTTTGAGAGGAGAAAATGAAGGAACTGGTTTTGAAGATTTGGGGTTGCTTTTCTTCTGGTTGGAAGAATTACCATTTCCCTTTTGGTTACAGAGTGAGAGCAAGAGCGAGTTAAATCAAAATATTCAAAATTTGTACTGGGTGGCTGGGTGGTGGTGGTGCACACCTTTAATCCCAGCGCTTGAGAGGCAAAGGCAGGCAGATTTCTGTGAGTAAGAGGCCAGCCTGGTCTACAGAGAAAATTCCAGGACAGCCAGGACTAACACACAGAAACCCTACTTCAAAAAGTAAAAAAAAATTTTTTAGACATATATGCAGTTATAGATACTATGAAATTTTTTTGTGCAGTGTCGCTATTTGCAGAACAGAAGTTGCTTCTAAAGAAAAGAGCTTTGGATTGGTGAGAACTAAGTTACCATTGGCCAGGAGTATAAAGTTCCCCTGTGCTATTGCACAGTTAGAGTAACTATAGATCAAATGATAAAGTACTTAAAAGGGGGAGGGAAGCGAAAAGAACGATTTAATGCTTTCATCATAAGAAATGATAAAGGTTCAAGAAGTTAGCTTTGTGTACCCAGTTTCAGACATTATCCAATGTGTATATACACATAGTATATGTATACACATAGTATAGTATATATGTAAACATAGTACCTGAGAAATACATACACTTTTGTGTCTTTTGTAAAGATTTGGTATGTGTGTGTGTGTATGTATGTGTAAGTGTGTATGAGTGTGTGTGTGTGTGTGAGTGTGTGTGTGTGTGTGTGTGTGTGTGTGTGTGTGTGTATGTGTGAGTGTGTGTGTAGTGCTCACAGAGGCCAGGAGAGCATGTCAGACCCACTGGAAGTAGCATTACAGGAAACTGAGAGACTCTGCATGGATGCTGACATCCAAATTTAGAATTCAATGAAACTATCAAATGCCTGGAAGCCAGCTGTTTGGGGCCAAGTATGTCTCCTGCTTCTGAGTCTCCTGCCTTGGTCAGCAATGACAGCTCCTACCATGGAGGCTGGATAAATTAACAGATTAAGAATAAAGAGACCACAATGGTGGGGGAGAAGTTAACTGGCAAGATTGAAATGTTGCCTATTTTCTTGTTGGAAGAGGAAATAGACTGGCCCTCTGAGGAAAATTACACTGTGCACTATGCCACAATCGCCTCGCTCAGGGCTCCTTCTGGGAGTCTGCTGCCTTATGCTACCCTTTCAAAGTTGCAGCTGTGAATTTAGCATTCAGAAACTTAGAAAACACCCGGACCTTCTTCTTTAGTCCTGACTGAACCTGCTATTGTTATTTTTCTAAGTGGCCATGCTGTCAAAGGGCCTCCTAAATATGTATGTTTATACCCCTAGACCTGGGCTGCTCTCGGCCTTGGTCAGAGAGGCTTCTTTGTGCAGTGAACAGCCCTCGACAGAGAGATGCACAACTGACCAAGATGCTGTGGATAAGGGACTGGGTTCCAGCCCTAAATAGGACACCTGTATCAGCCCCCACTCCAGAGGCCCGGAGAACACTGCGGATGAGGAGGTAGGAAGAATCTGAGAGCCTGCAGTGGGAGGAGTGCTGTCTTCCAGCTATGGCATAGCCATTGCGTTCACGGGCTCCCGGCAGCTGGGGTTGTTTACACAAGACCAGCCAAAACCCAGCACGGTAGGGAGATGATCCCCACCCCTTACAGAGGAGCTAGTGACAGCGGACAGATGTCCAGGGAGAGAGAATCATTCTTTTTCTGTGTGTGTGAATGTGGCCATTGGTAGGTTTCTCGGGCTTCAGAAATGCTTATTTTAAAGTGACTTTGAACTGCCTTCCCTGAAGACGAGACAGCAGGTTCTTGGGCCTGGGGTGCTCTTTTGACTTGATTTACCTAAGAGAATGTGAAGGGGGCGAGTTCTGAGTTGGCGTCTATCCAGGGACCCCATAAACAACCCGACTTAGACCTGGAGACCCATGAGTGTGTCAGTCACATGGTCCCTGAGCTGAGCTCAACCAGTATCAGTCAGGACTCAGACAATCGGTCAGGGTTCCATAGATGTGTGGGTCTGCTGAGACTCGACGAGCAAAAACACCCAACTAATCTCATCTTAAGAACAAAGCCACTGGATGCTGAGATGACTGTCATGCAGCAAAAGTTAAGGGATGTAAGCATCATTGGACAGCTGCGTTTGTATTTAATGCCATCACTATTTTATAGTTCAAATAACTTTGTTAACTACATTTGCAATGATCTTGAATCATTTGCTACGGACTCCTTTGCCCTGATTATAATAACTACACGTTTTGGAGGTTTTTGTTTGTTTGTTTTTAATACTCATTTGGGCTCTTTTTGTCTGTGTTTAACTGGTACTGCTACAGATCCTAACTTAGGAAAACATAACTAGTTCAAGGCAGCCTGGTTATGTGCTAACCAGGCGATGAGAAGTGTAAACAAACCCACATTTATCATCTGTCCCCGTCAGCACTGTCCTGTGTGTGATAACACACTGTGGCTGATGGAATGCCCACAAATGTTTAGATGTGGTGTTGAATAGTTTTGTGTCAAGTTGACAGAGGCTAAAATCATTTGAGAGGAGAGACCCTCAATTAAGAAATTCCATCAGATCTGGCTGTAGGGCATTTTCTTAACTAGTGATTGCTGAGGGGAGGGCCCAGCCATTGTGGGTGGTACTATGCCTGGCCTGGAGGTCCTGGGTTTTATAAGAAAGCAGACTGAGCAACCCATGAGAAGCAAGCCAGTAAGCAGCATTCCTCCATAGCCTCTGTATCAGCTTCTACCTCCAGGTTCCTGCTGTTTGAGTTCCTGTCCTGTCTTCCTTCGATGTGATACATAGTGATATGGAAGTGTAAGCCAAATAAACCCCTTCTTCCCCAATTTGCTTGTTGTCTGTTGTTGCAGCAATAGAAACCCTTACTAAGACAGTTGTTATGGGTTATCTGCCTTCCAATTCGATATGCTAGGAATTTAGGAGGAAGTACAAAGGACACATGCACAGCACGCTCTGATTCCCTAGTGTCCCCAGGTGTATGAGAAAGGACCCTGACGGGGCCTGTTGGGGGTACTCAAACTTGGGCTCCAGCTCTATCAGTGGGTTACCCCCCAAATACTGACCATTTATGTAAATGAAGCATGCTGGCAATGGCAAGGCAGGATGGGGTGTTTCCCGCTTCATGGTCCCTCTTTCAACGAGTAGCAAAGTGTCTGGGAAAGCTTATCTAGCTTGAGGCTAGGGTATAGACTGGAATGCACTCTAAAGAGAACATGTAGCCATGGGAGTGAGTACGGTAGGGCCCTGATGGCTGTTTGGGCTTCCCTTTAAGAGGTTTGGTTACTAGGAGCTTAGTTTGGGAGGTTCTCTATTTTGGCTGACAAGCTTAGGTTACCCAAATCCTTCTCATAACGCATGGCTCATTTGTGCTAGGCATAAGATGGTAAATAGGAGGTTGGCTTAACAGGTTCGCTTTGGGACACAGTTTGCCTTATTGAGCATGGACTCCAAACTAGTTTATACCCAGATACATTAATAACACAGTTGATTAGAAACTGTCAATGTTTGATGGCCCTTAGGGGATGAAAGACTTCTTCCATGGTTTAAGGTAGGCTTAAGTGCAGCTCTATGGATCTGGTGGTCTTAGGGTGTATGCTGGTTTGGGGGTATGTGTGGTGGTCTTGGGGTGCTAACAGATAGCTGACTCATTCTCTAGAGAGGAGGTGTGTGCCTAGCATGTACAGGAAAGGAACCTAGGCTGCCAAGGGCATTCCCAAAGGAGACAGGTGTGCACAACTCAAATGAAGTAGAATCCCAAGTCGCTAAGTTATTCCCTGTGCTTGCCTGCCTAGGTTGCAGACATGTTCATTCCAACTAACTGTCAAGAGCAATGCTGTTGTTGCTTCTGACTAACTCACTATGTGGCCCAATTTCTTAGTTACTTTTCTGTTGTTATGATAAAACACAACGACCGAGGTGACCTGTGGAAGAAAGAGGTTAATTTGGCTTTTTGTTCCAGAGGGTCAGAGTACATAATGGCAGGAGGAAGGCAGAAGGTATGGCATCTGGAGCAGAGAGCCAAGAGCTCACATCTTTGGACCAAAAGTGTGAAGCAGAGCAAACTACAAGTCCGTGAGGCTTTTACTCCCAAAGGCTTCCTCCAGCGACCTTCCTCCAGCAAGGCTGCACTCCCTAAACCTTACCAAACAGTGCCACCACCTGGGAACCAATCCACCAAAGCCAGGCTGGCCTTGAACTCTTGCTTCTCCTGGCTCAGCCTCCCAATGCTGTTAACATGGACATGAGGCACCAGTCCCTGTATTAAGAGAATTTTAATGATTTTGGTAAATGGTTTTCTTATGACTGTTTTGTAGATGAGCTCAGACACAGACTGTGGGTGGGGGGGGTCACAGACTCCAGGATTAGAATCCAGGGCACCTCAGGTGCCAGGGCTTCTTTTTGTAGAACCCCTCACGTAGAATGGCACATCAACATCTCTATCTCCTTTACAGAATAGAGAAACTACACATGGGCATCTGTAAGAGTCCCAGTGTTTTCAGAGTCCATGTGCTGTGCCACTAACTGTACTGAGAGGCAGACAGCAGAGACAGGTTAGGTGCAGAGATCTGGTGTGGATGGTAAAGTAATTGAGATGGGATTCACACTCTAACACATCATGTGAAAAGCTTCATGTTGTAGCACTTCAGTTTTGTTTAATATACAGGGTCAAGCTGTAGACATGGCTCAGTGATTGAGAGCACTGGCTGCTCTTGGACAGGATCTGAGTTCAGTGTCCATAACCCACATAGTTGCTCAGGGTTTCATGGTATAGTTCCTTTTGGCAGATCCAACGGTTGTCTGAATTACAGCTCTCAAAAGTCACTTTGTCTCCTGAGATAGCAGCACAGCTGTCATTTTCAGTGTCACCAGTGATTTTTAATCTGAGAAGGAAGAGAATATCCGCCCTTAGTGTTTAGGATTCTCTATAATTATCCTGTCTGTCATTGGTTTCCTTTGGACTTTAAAGGGGAGAGGAGAATGCACAGTTATTGAGTATAGTAAACACAAACATCCTGTTGTGAACATTGAAGGCAGAGTGGATAGAAACCTCTAAAACTGCTGTTTAGTCATTGGCAAAGAAAGATCCTTCCAGAAAGAATCTTGTACAAAAAGGAGAAGGCTCAGAAAGGCATAATTAGTCTCCCATTCTACTGCATCGATTCACACTCTAACACATCATGTGAAAAGCTTCATGTTGTAGCACTTCAGTTTTGTTTAATATACAGGGTCAAGCTGTAGACATGGCTCAGTGATTGAGAGCACTGGCTGCTCTTGGACAGGATCTGAGTTCAGTGTCCATAACCCACATAGTTGCTCACAGTGTCTGGAACTCTAGTTCCAAGGGATCTGATACACCTCTTCTCGCTTCCATGGACAACAGTACATGCATATACATAAAACAGAATGAATAAATCTCTAAGATTAGATTAATAGTAGAGAAGCATAATACAAACATATAAGTATGTGGTTTAACTAGCTAATATTTAGGGAAGTATTAAGATAACCATGAATGCATGACAACAGTTACATACAGTAGGTGCACAATGAATGTATTCAATATACAGAGTGAGCTCACAGGGTCTAGATCACAGAACTGGATGCAGAGAGGGAAACAGGCTCAGCTCAAGTGATATATAGTCACAATTCTTTTCATGCTCTTTCCTTAGGTTGACAAATATTTAATTAACATAAGTTTCAGCTGTGCATGGTTCCCATCGATCCATGCTGGTGGGAACACGATTAGAATTCAAGCTCTGATGCAGACTGTCTCAGGGTTGATTGTAAGGGAGAGATGAGTTCTAAACGCACTGATGGATCTTAAAAGAAGGTGGCATGTGATAGTGGGCAGGGCGCCCTCACAAGTGTCCTTCCTTTGTTTAGTTCCTTGTGGAGCCCTTGACCATGAGAGACAATCTGAGGTCATCCTGGTGGTCCGCCTGCTAGTCCAGCCATGATTCCCCCTCTTTTATCTCTTCTGCCCTTCAGGATTTTTCTTCAGCTCTCAGGATAATTTCCTTTGTGCTGATCTGTTTAAGTCAATGACTTCTTTTCAAAATTCCTTTGAGGCTTCCCAGGTCTTCTACCAGACTGCTGGGGAGTTCTCTAACATTCCTTATTAATTCTCTAAACAATCCTGTCTGAGAAACTGTTTCTCCCCTTTCCTTACCTGAAAGCCAGGGACAGAGAGTTAAAACAAGAGTGGACTTGCTTGACTGAAACTCTTCCGACTGAGCCTGGCAGCCTCCAGACTTACCAACTGATTCTGTCTAATCATAGTGTCATTTTGTCCTCAGAGTAAAGTGACAGATTTGCTGAGTTTACTCTGTACACTTCACTACTCTATTGTACGCCAACTTGATATGTTTAACAATTTCTATACTTCATACATTGTCATTACACGTGAAGTAAACCTACATGTGTTTCAGCATTTTACTTCCAATCTCATGTATTCTGAGTAACAAGGAATACATTTCCCATATCGATTTGTGTGATTTGCTTAAGTGTATCCGAGCAAGATTATTAAGCCAGTCTTCCATACCACTCCTGAAAACCCTGCTGAAAGCACTGTATAGAAATTTGAATCCTATATGCTTTGCTTATGAAATGAGTGAATCATCTGCTCTTGCTATCCAATCACAAACACTGCTAAAATGTATATCTTAACTCTGAATTTAAGCTTTCTCATTGCATTCACGGTTACCATGACAACTCACACAGGAGGAAAATGAAGCCCCTTGAACTGTGAATCAAGATGATTTTCCTCTCTTGCTTATCTGTGAGATTTTGTTACAGCAATGAAAACTGATTAATGCCTGTTTCCATCACAGCCCCTACTTGTTTCTTTCATAACTCTGGTTAAACTGTAATGCAACCTGTGACTTTGTGGTCATTTCTCTCAGCTGTCAATACTCCAAACTAACTTCTGCTTCTTCTCCTTCCACACTCACTCCTCCTCTGCTGGTTGACTGAGAAACAGACCTCATGATGCCATATGGATCATTTGAACCACAGCATGTACAGTGAGTGCCATTTAAGAAATTCTTTGAGGGGGCTGGAAAGATGGATGGCTCAGTGGTTAAGAGCACTGACTGCTCCTCCAAAGGTCCTGAGTTCAATTCCCAGCAACCACATGGTGGCTCACAATCTTCTGTAATGGGAGCCGATGACCTCTTTTGGTGTGTCTGAAGACAGCTACAGTGTATTCATATATAAAGTAAATAAATAAATCTTTGAAAGAAAAAAAAAGAAATTATTTGAAACACATATATAGTGTAAGGGAGGAAACAGAAAAAAGTTCTATATGCCTAGAGCAGGTAGGAATTTTTAAAATGCATATTCAGGGATTACCCAAGGGGACCCCATCTGCTCAGATGTGGAGAGCTGTGAACAATCGCCATTACAAGATGGCTCTGGCTTCCTCAGTGCCTAACTAGTAAACAAGCAATGTGCGCAGGTGCTGGAGTAAATTCGTGCCAAGTCACTGCCCATCCCGGGGTGTAATAGTGGGGTGATGGGTGAGCAGCTAATCAGGAGCTGACACGTCACACAGAGGGGTATTTAAGCAGCTCCATTTTCCGGGTTCGGGGTCTTCCTGAGAAGTAAGCAATAAAGCTTTGCCATAGAAGGATCTGGTTGTCCGAGTGTGTTTTGCTGGTGAAACGTTACAAGGACAAAGTGGCGCTGATAACCTGGGAACTATATCATCACCAGGCGCTGAAAGGAGACCCCCCGTTTCACAGGGCAGATTCAGAACTATGGGACAATACAGCTCTGCAAGGTATGGCCTTGAACTTTCTCTAGCATTAGAAGCCTTTCTGTTTCTTTTCACAGGGCTCGTTCTTTTCTTTAGATTGCGTACAGTTTCCACAGGAGGAATTGCTAACTAGTGTTCAGTCGAGGTCAGGCAAGGTTAGAAAAAAGGCAAGAAGATAGCATGGGGGCCTCCCACTCTGTGGTGACCGCCTGAGGCAGTGTGGCTTGAAAGTCTCCACCAAGGCACTAGAAGGCTTTGTAAAAGAGATAGATCACATAGCACCGTGGTTTGCGTGCTCAGGGTCCTTAACTATCCCCTCTTGCGAGAAACTCAGGGGAGATTGAGTTGGGGAGCAGGAGAACGGCAAACTTAAAGCAGGAATCATGCTGTTGTGAAAGCTGATAAGATCGTGCTTAAAGGACTAGGAATGTCAACAAGTAGTTAAGGCAGGACAGAAAATTCTGGGTGAAATTCAAGAAAGCCTATCAGAGGCAGAGCAGGGAGATAGAGTAGGAGCTAAAAGGGAAACATGGTGCACCAATCAAGCATACAGGCCTTTCCACGGGTCTTGAACCCAAGGAAAAGATAATGTTGGGAAAGAATGCCCGGGGAGAGTTTAGAAAAGGAGAAAACAGAAAAACAAAAGATAATATAAAATATAAAGATACAAAAGATAATATAAATTATAAAGATACAAAGGATAATATAAATTAAGTCAATTTACCCTTCTCTCGAGGACTTTGACTAAAGAGGCAGCCTTCATAAAAGGCTTAAAGATAGCTCTCAGGGTCACTGTGCCTCCTCTCTTCTCTGGCAGTATTCCCAGAAGAAGGAGATAAGGAAGTAGAGTCTGAACATGAGAGAGAGAAAATAAGTTTTAGAAAAGCAGTTATCCCCTGTTTGGGATCTTTTAGCAAAAAAGAGAAAAAATGAAAATAAGGTATTTCAGAGCGCTCCTGGGAACAGAAGGAAAACGGGAGACGTCCCATTTCCTCTCTGGCTTCTATGGAGATATTCTTAGCTCTGGTTAGAATATCTGTGTCCCTTTGAGACACTAAGTTCTATTCCCTGTCTGTCTATTGTCTTTTTTTGGTGCACTAAAACAAATTGTCCATATATCTGTCAATTCATGTTTGTTTTTGTTATGTTGTTTGAATGATTATTGTTCTGTGTTTCATGTTGAAAAATATAAATGGTTAAAACTATATGCTGGCTGTCCATCCTTTAACTTGTTTATAAGTTAGCCGCACTGTGACTGGGAGCCAAGTACAGCTGGAAAAGCCTTGCTGAGGGCCGATTGCAAACGGAGCTCTTAAAGGGGCAGACAGCCTTTCGCTTGTAACGGAAAGTTGGCTTGAGGTTGGGAACTCAGGGTTAGAGTCTTTCTAGACAACATGAACGAACACAAGAGGACAGGTCTTTAGGGATACTTCAATATGGGGATAGTCTTTGGGCCGGGACTCTGGCAGAGTGTTCAGATTGAGAAAAGTTTACATTTGGGTTGAGGCAGAGCTTAGAGGGAAGCAGCCTCAGCTTGGCTTGTGTCACACTTCTTAGAGCCTTATTACAGACCTAACCAGATGTTGTTCTAAATAAAATTTAAATTCAAAGTTTATAAAAGGTCAATTAGGCTGTGAAATTTATCTATACATTGCGATTTGACTTGCCTACTTTATGTAAAGTTATAGTGTACAGAGTTTGCTTACATACATGTTTTTACACTTATACATAAGTGTCTTTTCCTTGTTCCAAACAGCCATTAATTTGGTTATTGCAGAATATTGATGTTTGATTTATTGCATACCATCATATAAAGTAAAATTGATAATCATTATCCTAAGATAAGTTAAAAATTTATAAATTCATGCATGCATGCATTCCATTTACTGTGTTTAAAAAATAGCCTTTATATGAGAGAAAAGTATATGTGAATTAAATCACATGATTATTCTTTTGAGTTTCCTCCTGTTTCAGCACAGATAATTAAATTGTGTGCTGAAGATGGTGTTTAAAAATGTTGAACAATCAAACTTTAAGTTGTATATTAATAGTCAATATTATATCTCAGAGCTTGCAATTGCTTATGCAACTTATAAGAAAAAATACTGTTTCTTTAAGAAAATTGTTTTTGGGCAGTTAAGAAATTGTCCTAAGTTGCCTGGAAAAGACCCCCAGGATTTGCTTTTGTGTTATAGAGGTTTACATAAAGCTTTAACTAATAAAGATTACAGATAGCTCCTGAAAAGATACAAACTCAGGATTCTTATATTTATTTGGGTTTTAGAAGATAGTTATTTACAGAGACAACTTAAAAATTTTCTCTAATTTCTGATTAATAAATAAATAAATTATACACAAGTGACTATAATGACTTTTCAAGCATTCTAGTTACAATCTCTCTTCAAGAGAAGCAATTAAAAGGTAATTAGTCACTGTTCATGTTATATTAAAACTGACTAACAGTTCAGTATTTAAAATTTTGATGAAAATATAAGATTGTATTTTGATGCGTGAGCACCCCTTTTATATTCAACATATTAGAACACGTACATTATTACCTGACTCCTATTCAAGGGAGAAATTCCTAAGCTGAAGTTAGCCACTGGCAAGAAAGACTAAACAGATAAGTCCTAGCTGTTTATTTTGTAAATCTAAATAGTATATATGACTGGGCTGAAAAGCCACCCTCGAAACAAATGTTCTGTTCTTGTTAGTCAGAAACATTCATGACCTACAACTGGCATCAAGGCAACAGACTCCCACAGGCTATGTCCTGGGGAGGACACGGAATGTATATGAAGGCCTCTATATCAAACCGGTCATTAGGTAACTAGGAGAATTAAAACTTCTTTAAAAAACAAAAACAAAAAGGGGGGATAAAGGCTATGATGCCAAAGATGGCTCTATCCCTTATAATAGTTACTCTTAATTTCTTAAAACTGGATAATGCTGGGAGATCACCAGCTGAAAGGCACGGACAATGGCCTCAACTGCTCAATGAAATGGTCAAGTAGAAGAATGTCCTTGATAATAAATGGTATGACCCAGATCCTATCTTAATCAGATCCCGGGGAGATATTTGTGCTTTTTCCACAGGGTGAAGAAAATCCACTTTGGGTCCCGACGCGACTGACAAGGACAGTGAAAGAGCAAGATGAATCTCAAGATGAGCCTGTTATTCTTACTCCTGATGATTGAGACCAGGATAAGTATACCTTTGTGGGCCATAGTAAGATCATGGCCAGTACCTTTACCGGTACATTCCAATTCTTCTACCTTGCCTTTGTTTTTGACAACTGAATATTTTTAAAGAAAAAGATTATCTCTAATTGGGCAGATTCCATTAGCCAAAATAAAGTGAGCTCTGGAGTGTTATTTAATGCTTTAACGCAAGTTGCTCAAGGAGCACAATCAGGATCAAGTGATGTTGAAAATAATGTAACTTCACCTATAAATATCACTACGATTATGATAAAGGGAAATGTGACTATTCCCATAAGATCACGATGGCCTGTTGACAATGCTACTGCTATACGCAGCATGCCTTGGTGTCATCCGGACCTTGCATTTCCTATAGCTTTTTCACCTTGTCAATCAAAAAATTTTCCTTGGAAAGAAATAGCAAAGGGTTTTATTTTGTCACCTCCATTGGAGTTTGCTGTAATGAATGATAAAGGAGATGCTACAGAAAAAGAAAATATTTGGCCATATTACCAATGGATTCTAAGTAATGAGGCAGGTGCTAGTGCCCAGCTGAAGGGAAGGCTGATGATTTTGAATCAGTGCCTCGATCTGGTTGAGAAACAGATAAGTGTTCTATACCAGTTGGCCCAGTTGGGCTGTGAAAGAAAATTAGGTGCTCTGTGTGAAATTAGGTGCTCTGTGTATTACTAGTGTTCAATATGAAAAATTTACTCGTGCAGCTAATCTGTCTAGGCAGCTTTTTCTATATCTTGCAGGAAATTGGTCTGAAGGATTCGATGAGATGCGGCCCTGAGAGCAGCCGTTCTAAAGATCAACTCGACACGAGTGGACCTGTCATTGACAGAGGGTCTCTCCTCCTAGATTTCATCTGCATTTTCTTATTTTAAGGAACGGGTGGGGGTAGTTTTATTTGCTGCTGCCATCTGCTGTGGACTTGTGTTTATGCTCTGGTTAGTTTGGAAGCTCAGAACCCAACAAAACTGTGACAAGGTCGTTATTGCTCAGGCACTTGCAGCCATTGAACAAGGGGCCTCCCCTGAAATTTGGCTGTCCATGCTTAAGACCTAAATGGCATCTGAGTTCTCTGCTATTGCATCCCACAGATTTGTGGATCCATTGCACTGGGATGTGAGAGACTCAATGCTCATTGCTCAGTACTTGCACATCGCTGAGGTTTACTAATTTGTTTTTTGGCTGGCCTCTTTTATAGAGTTCACCCTAGATCATTTAGCAGTTACTGTCACACAGTACTGCAGTATCCAGAGACAGGCAACTTTCCTCATGTACAGACCAACCTAAGACACGGGACCCGGTGGCGATAGGGCTACCCTATGACGGGAAAGGCTGTGACATTGGAGGAACGACCTAAGACAGGAGCCACAGCAGATGGACATAACTGCAGAGGCCTAGACCAGCCTCAAATTTTAATAAAATAAAAAGGGGGAGACGTGGAGAGCCGTGAACAATCGCCATTACAAGATGGCGCTGGCTTCCTCAGTGCCTAACTAGTAAACAAGCAATGTGCGCAGGTGCTGGAGTAAATTCATGCCAAGTCACTGCCCATCCCGGGGTGTAATAGTGGGGTGATGGGTGAGCAGCTAATCAGGAGCTGACACGTCACACAGAGGGGTATGTAAGCAGCTCCATTTTCCGGGTTCGGGATCTTCCTGAGAAGTAAGCAATAAAGCTTTGCCGTAGAAGGATCTGGTTGTCCGAGTGAGTTTTGCTGGCGCAATGTTACAAGGATACTCAGAGAAGAAGAAGGGGTGGGGAAGGATTGTGGGAGGGGGTGACCTGGAGGTGGGCAGTGAGCAAGATGTAAAGTGATTAAGTAAACAAACAAACAAACAAAAAACAAAGCACATCTTCTCCAAAGTTCTTTTTTTTGTCTAGTCCCCGGGCCTTAGAACGTCATTGTATACATACATACATACATACATACATATATACATACATACAAATATACACACATACATACAAAATCATAAAATGCTGGTATCTTTTCATACATGGAAAATTTCACATTTGGAATCATATTTTCAGATTGTTCATATACTGTCAGTGTTAGAGCCCTACACTGTTCTGACCTGAAATTAATATTCAAGTTACCTCCTCTAGTACTCACACATCAGAATTTAAAGTCGATCCATTTATCCACTTCCAGTTCATGTCTGGCAATGTGTACCTTAGTCCAATCCAAAATGAATTGTATTTTTCCTTTATTGAGTCCAGTAGGAATCTCTACAATCAAAACAGAGCAGAGGACTTAACCCTGAGTCTGTGTATTGGTGATTCACATTCTATCAGCCTCCTGAAACCTGTACCCATCCTGAGTCCCCAACACAGATAGTTCTTCCTCCTTTGTGAAATCTGTGCCCCATATTTATGATCCAAAGGACACTCACCTTACACATGTAGTTTTTGGCTCACATGTGCAATTAGTCTCTCAGACTATGAGCTTCCATAATGCAAAGTCTCCACTTTCTTAGAAGAACATGCTAATGTCTCTATTGTATTGGACATCTTACCAGTTCTTCTTGGTCTTGAATGAGCATCAAAGTGGCTCCTTTTCCATCACAATCAACTAGACCTTCCTCCCAAGTGTTGGAAACTTGAGAAACGTGAAAGCACTTATCTCGGTGTGAAAGCCAGTCTTGTGGGCACTCTAGCTTAGCTGAACAATCTGAAGCGAGAGGAAGACATGGTGTATTTCTACCCTGTTCTTGCTGCACCACAGCTGGTTACACACATTAGTTGCTTTACTAACACACACTTTTATTAACATGTACAGGAACAAGATTACTGTTATGACACATCAAAGAATTATAAATAACAAGGAATATACTTTTTTCTATTAGTATACATTAAACAGAGTTAACTGTTTGACACAGCGTTTTCTTAAGTTAATGATCAAGTATGCTAGCATCCCTAGGCAGTATGGCCAAGTGGTTGAGATCTCAAGCTTCAAGGTCACATAGTTTCAAAGATGCTACCAGCCTTATCAACTACCAATTATGAGACCCTCAACAAGTTTCTATGCAGCAATTTTCTCTAACATAAGATATGGTGATATAGCATGTTCAGAGATGGTTGTTGTAAGCCTTAGCTGACTGTAAGTAACCCCTGGTAAATAGCTAGTATTCTTGCAAAATACAAGGCACAAAAAATTACCTGTTGTTTTATTCAGGTTCTCTTGAATAAGCACATAGCATTTTTCTATTGATGGTTTTTGTATTAGGACTCGCACTGATAAATGAGAAAACACAGAGAGAGATTAACGCCAAAATGCATGGTGGAACAGGTATGCTCCATTTCTCACTCCAGGAAATCAAGTTATTTCAACAAACCTGAACTTCTGGACTGAGAATAAAATATTAGAAAACTGGGCTGAGGGAGGAGTGTGGAGACAATATACAAACAAAGAAGAAAAACACAGAACACGTGGATTCCCACCTCTGTTTAGTGTGACCTATTATCCAATGGTGTCACAGAGACTTAACTTACCCACCCTCACTGCCTGAATCCTCATCTTCAGAATGAGTATAAGCACCCCCTCCACAGAAGACAGCTTAGTGCTGCTGGAGTTTAGTTTAATAGATGCTTAATAAACCAACACCAGAGCCTTTTAGTTTGCCTTGTTATGTTTTTGTCACAATATGATTTATATTTTTAGGCTCTGTGTACATGTGTGTTGGAGTCTGGGGACTTGGAGTCAGCTCAGAATACACTCAGACAGCAAGTTCTCAGCACAAAGGACATTTATTACCCTGGAGGGATTGTGAGACTGGTTGCCGTTGGATCAGGCAAAGACAGCAGCGGGTGATTTTTGCAAGAATGGGTTTTTATGAAGAACAAGGGGAAGTCTGTGCCAGGTTCAGTTGGGAAGTCCTGATTGGCATGTTAGCCAGAGGAGCCAAATATTGGATTTTGATAACTGGACTTTGATGCTGGACCTCAGTGATCAATCTCAGGAAGGAATCAGGCAAAAGGGAGTGGCTAAGGGAATAGACGTGGGGGGTTTAGCAAGGGAGAGGAATGGGTGCTGGGGGGAGGGGAAAGGGGACAAAATCTGCTGGTGCCATCTTTGCCATGCTCAGGTCTGTTAGAGATCCCTTTGTGTTAACAGCCCCTAATGGGTCTTAGAGGAATTTGAAAGCATGAAGGCAATGTGAAATTTCTCACTGGGTTTGGGATACTGTCCGGTTTCTACTCACGTCATTGACCCTCCTCCAGGACCAAGGGGCCAAATCATGTGAAGAGGCACCGATATTTATGATGGAAGCAGAGGAAGGATTGTGAAGCACAAGCCCTGGCCTCACTTACCTAAAACACTCATCCCAATCAGGGTCACGACAAGGAGGATGAGCCCAGCACAGCTGAGCTTCAGAGCCAACCTGTGTGAACGTGGGCACCGACAGGCATCTGCGAAGTTAAGAACCTTGTAACTCATTTAAGCCAGTACAGAACATCTGGACTAACAGTTAAAGGTGGTCTTGACTAACAAGGACAATTGGAATCAAGTAGAGGGTCGGTTGCAGATATGAGACTTTCTCTACCATCTTAAAGCAGAATTCCATGAGATGAACTCTCCGTTAGGTTCAGATGTTTGCTTTGATAAAGCAGGACTGAAAGAATAATACTTATGTATGTATTATGCACAAAGGAGCATCGGCTGAATCAATCTCGATACATGTGATTGAGTGCTGTCCATTGGCTGAATCAATCTCGATACATGTGATTGAGTGCTGTCCAAAAGTAAATGGTATGTTCTATTTTGGGAAGGGAGTCAGAGCATCTCTAAGGAAGATCCTTTAATCAAGAGATGCTTTTGATGCTCAGTTTTGTGGTACTGATGACTTTCAGTGCTAATGACATATGATTCTATTCCTGGACATGAAGTCTTCTTCACTGTTGTCTACAATGATCTCCATTTTGAATCAAAGGCGTGATATCCAAGGGGAAGCAACTTGTGATTTCAGACGGTATTTCAGTATTTCAGTTGTGTTAGTCCCCCCTTATTGGCTGAATTCCAAACACCCTAATGGTTAGATGAACTGAAACTGTGGTTAGCACCAGCCTCTATATATACACACCCATGCACACACATTAAGCATACACTAAATACAATCTGACTGTAGCTTTCACAGTGTTCCTTCCTTAAATAGAGTACTTTCAAAATTTCTTTTTGTTGTGCTCTGTTATGTTTCTAAGACAGGGTTACTCCTCAGTCCAGGCTGACTGCTAACTCTGTGTGGCTGAAGATGACCTTGAGCTCCTGATTCTCCTGCCTCTGCCTCCCAAGTGATGGAATTATAAGTGTGCACCACCCAGAACAAGTAGAGAATAAGAGACTATGAAGTACTCAGCCCTAAGTGGCACATCTGCATCTCATCCCATCCCTAACCAAGGCTCTGCCATCATCACAGCAGAGGGGACAGAATAACTGCAGAGTCAGAGATGGTGGACAACTGTAATGAAACACTGTCTTTCAGACACAGCAGGGCAGTTGCACATATGAACTCATGCCATTTGTAATAGCCTGCACAAGACCTTCAAAAACTCAAGTCAGGCAAAGGTCCAGCATGGTGGGGGGAGTTGGGTATGGACTTCCAATGTCATCTGGGGAGTCATTGACAGCTGATGGCTGCTAGGAGTGGGAGAGTCAGTTTTGTTCTAGGATACAGTTCCTAAGAGGCCACCTGTGCTCCAGGGCATGACCCAAAAACCATGCACACACTGGCAGAGCTGACTAGACTCAGTGGGAAAACAGAACCCCAACCTTTAGCTTCTCAAGTCCCTTCTCCATGTTTGCAGTCATAAATAGGGAAAACAAGCACTTGCCTGCACCTACCACACATAACTGGCTCCCTCAAATCCCACTCTGATCAACAAAACCCTCCACTTTCCCAGAAACAATGTAAAGTTTATAACGCAGTTTTGGTGACTTTTTTCTTTGTACTTTTTTCCAAACTATTTTTTTTAAAGATTTATTCATTTATTATATGTAAGTACATTGTAGCTGTCTTCAGACACTCCAGAAGAGGGAGTCAGATTTCGTTACGGATGGTTGTGAGCCACCATGTGGTTGCTGGGATTTGAACTCTGGACCTTCAGAAGAGCAGTCGGGTGCTCTAACCCACTGAGCCATCTCACCAGCCCTCCAAACTATTTTTTAAAACTAGTTTCTGACAAACAGCCTTAAAGAGTTGTGGGTTCACATTCTTGACACAGTATAGAAAGGTTAGATTTTAAGCACTGCAGTTTTAGATAAGGAAACTCAGTTATGTCACAGAACTCCATACCATACCATGACCACTGTAGACATACTTTTGGCCTCTGTGTCTGTCTCTTTTCATCCATCCCTAAGTCATGGTACCCTTCATAAATGCCTCCTATCAGTCTTCCACATTTCTGGCAAACAGGGTGCTACATCCCTCAACTCCTCCAGTGCTCAGTGCTAGAATGGCACGGAGAGGAGTCGTGGTGTTTGTGTTCTGTAGAGAAGTTTGGACCAGGCAAGATGCTTTATAGTGAGTCTGCCTTACTTTCTCCTTGTAGATGTAAAATATCCTTTCTTCAGGGCCCGTAGCTAAAGACAAAAGGAATGCCTACCCAAGTTTCACACTGACTGACTGATTAAAGATGGAACCGATGAGCTTTTTATTAATCCAAAGTTGTAGCCATCTACACTCTTCAGCGCTGGTAGATGGTTGCTCACTTTCATAGCAATAACTTAAAACTGTAAGAAAATCATAACTCTGGAAGATATTTTAATACTACAAGGAAAAATAAAGTGACTGACCTGGGGGAAGAGATGGGGGTGACTCATGCCAAGCCCCTGGAGTCCTGGGTGGCTTTAAACCAAAGTAGACCCTTGCTGTGTCCATTGTGCATAGGAGATGCATCACTGAACTGGTGAGCAGGGGCAAACTCCAAGGCCTTTGGGGTGAAGTGAGCAAAAGGAAGTCCTCTGTGAATGCTCTGCTCTGTGCCTACACCCACTGACTCCTGTCTCTGAGGGTTTCTCCATGGTTACCGACTGACCTTGCTGTCTGTCCTGCCCACACAGCTTACACACTGCTGTCTTTTTTCTTTTCTTTATTCTTCTCCCACGCAAAACACTCTGACCACAGCCTTCCCTCCCTTCTTTCCTCCCAGTTCCCCTTCCTCTCCACTCCCCCATCCACTGCTCCTTTGTTTCCCTTCAGAAAAGAGCAGGCCTCCCAGTGACATCAACTGAATACAGGATAACAAGATGCAATAAGAGGGCACAAACCCTCTTACCAGGGCTGGATAAGACAGTCCAGTAGGAGGAAAAGATTCCCATGAGCAGGGAAAAGAGTCAGAGATACCTGAACTCCAACTGTTAGGAATTCCAGAAAAACACCAAGCTTACAGCTATAGCATATATACAGAGGGCCTAGTGCAGACCCATGCAGGCTTCATGACTGCTGCTTCAGGCTCTGTGAGTCCCTATGAGCCCTGCTTAGATGATTCTGTGGGCCATGTTCTCCTGGTGTCCTCCATGCCTCTGGCTCCCACAATCCTTCCTCTGCCACTTTCATGGGGCTCCTGAGCTCTGCCTAATGTTTGGCTGTGGGTCTCTGCATCTGCTCTCATTACATGTTATTGTCTTAAGAAAGGAAGGTGTAACATGTGGTCTTCTTTTGTTCTGAATCTGGTAACCATTTGTTTTGAGTTATTCTCTCTTGCGTGCGCCCGACTCACCAGCAAGAACGATGCTGCAACAGGATCCTTCTGCACAAGTTTATTGGGAGAGCTTGATAGCAGAGGCAAAGAGATCCCAAGCCCAGAACTGGTGCTGCTTATATAGGCCTAGGAGAGGTGTGTCTCACACCCGGATTGGTTATGCATGGGTTATGCTTACCACCTCATTTGCATTTCTCACATCTGATTGGTTAACTTGACTCTCATCTGATTGGCTAGCTTCTCTCTCATCTGATTGGTTAATTCTCAAAACCTCATCTTGGCAAAAAACTTTACTGCCTATGTATGCGTGGTGGCCAGCGGAAGCCAGTGCCACCTTGCAACGGCACATGTGGCTTCCCACAATTCTCTCAAGGTGAATGCAGCCCAGGGTCTGTGAAATGCAACATTCTTCCTCAATTCAAACTTAAGTGACTTCTTTTACCAATTTACTGGCAATCAAGATACAACAATATACTATGCTATGTTGTAAAAATAAATAGTAATATGTGCAAGTCCACAGTTATATGTGACATGAGTTGAAGCTCTAAGATCCTCCTGAAACAGTCATGCTGTGAAGGAAGCTGTGAGATGTGGACATGTCATGACTGTGGGAAGAATTCATGACTGACACAACAGGAAAAACACTGAGGGCAGAGCCCCACTTGCTGCTCTGGCTCTGCCCTGTCCTGAAGGTCCACGGGGATGTAACTTCATTCACCTGAGTGAAAGGACTTCATCTGTCAGAGCTCAGGTAGTAGAGGACTTGGGTCTATGGGATGTGATAACTCCTCCAAGGGTTTTCAGTCCTAGAGTCTTAGAGCAAGGACTACTAATGCCAAGTCACACATTCACACATTACAAGTGAAGAAGAAAAGCAAGGACTTCCTTAAAGTCTCCTTCTGTGGTCAGAGTGAAATTATACCAAGTCCTCACAATTACAGAGCTTTGCAGCTGTCAGCTGGCTGTGAGTTCCAGGAGACAGATGGTGCACACTCATCGCAGAGTGCTCAGACGCATCCGCCAAGACCAGTGAAGAAGGAAGCAAGGGGATGTATATCTGAGGGCCTCACAGCTCACTTAAGACTCAGTGGAGCCTCCTCAGCCATCTCTGACGTCAGCCATTTTACTCAACACCAGGTTGAGCACAGGGTTCTGCACCATGCTCCATCTATTTATTTTTTTTGTAGTGCTGGGAGTTGACCTTCGAGCCTCATGAATTTGAGGCAAGCACCCCTTCACCTATGTTGCTGACCTTTCATACTTTTCCTAGACTAAAGATTTTCGCAACTAAATCTAAATAAAACAGAATTTCCCATCTTGGGTCATGATATTTTACAATCGAATGTAGAGAATTCATGAAAATAGTCTCAACTTTCAGTACACAAAAATTTCAGCATATATAAGGACCCCAAGCAAAGGTATATAAAGAACACACCCAAATGCTTATTAGTGATGCTTGTTTCTGCCCATAATCCCTTTCCTTTGCCAAGATAACAGGAGCCTTAGGTGGGGAGTGTGTGAATAAACTCTGCAAATATTTAGGTGGCTTATAACCACCTAATAACCTGGAAACCAATGAAAACTGTGGAGATGCGTTAGAAAGGTCAGGAAGGAGAAGGCTGATGCTCTTAGCAGAAGATTCAAATGGTGCTTTGAGGACATAGAGGTTTTACTGAGTTCTGAAGGTGTCTATGGCTTCTAGGAATCCACAGTGGCCTTGTGAAAAGTCACAGTTCTGAGGTGTGATGTTCTCTTTAACAGGCGCTGGCTACGGTGTGAAGTGACCAGAAGTGCCCAGAGTCTCATGTGTCTGTGGGCACAGCCAGCTGAGGTCACTGTGCTTGACACAGAATCTAGAGAACAGCACGGAATACCTGCATAACTACTACACAGGCCGAATACCTGCATAACTACTACACAGGCCGAATACCTGCATAACTACTACACAGGCCGAATACCTGCATAACTACTGCACAGGGAAAAGCCCATAAAACCCTCTGAGAGTTCATGCTTGGGGAACTCATCCAGCCATCTTACTTGGATTGTGGATGGGAGGGAATGTCACCACTTCCATTTCAGTCTGTAGCCCAAGAAGGCAGCTTCAGCCACCCATCCTCGAGAAGCCAATTTAAATAGCCAAACTAATAGTGTGTGTATGGGGCAGGGGATCAGAAAAGGGAAACTTCTTTTCTGTGGCAACAATGGGAAGAAGAACACAGACATTAGTGACCCTGCCTTGCCAAATCACAGTTTCGGATCCCACAGAACATAAAGGAAACAGCAAGTTCCAAGTGCAGTTCCCAGGCAGGTTCTAGGGAGAGTGACATGGGAACGATTAGAGGAGTGTCTTTATTTCCACCTGGGCTGATTGGTGAAGAGTTCCCTTGGGTGAAGAGCATTTGCAATGCCTGGAGCATGTGACTTAGTTTTCAAATGCTTGAGCCACTGTGAGAACTGGGCATAGTGGCTTAAGCCTTTGATGCCAGCACTTGGGAGGCAGAGGCAGGTGGATCTCTGTGAGTTCAAGGCCAGCCTGGTCTACAGAGTGAGTTTTAGAACAGTCAGTGCTATGTAGAGGGACCTTGTGTTAAGAAACAACAACAACCTAAAAATAAACCAGCAAAATAACAAATGGAGAAAATATTGTACACAGATCTAAAGAAACAGGGAAAGATGGCCCCATTGAAATGGTGCTTCATAGACTAAGATGTCAAAGATGTGTGAGCTGCTTGACAGAATTTAAAAAAAAAAAAGTTCTAAACATCCTCAGTGAGCTAACAGATCCCCAGAGAAAGCACTAATGGGAGGCAGGAAATGATGAACGAACACAATTATTTAACAATATAAATAGAAGCAAACAGGAAGACATTTTGTATTTGATATTTGGTCACCTCAGTGAATGCAGAGGTGAAGCAGCACTTGACAAGATTACACACCACTCCTGCTGAGGAGTTTATCAAATTAGTGGGGAAGCCCATCTGTGAGGACAGTAGTAGACTGCAGAGATGGCTCTATGCGAAGAGGCTCCTCCCACCACACCTGATGATCTGAGATCAATTGTCAGGACTCATCTGATGGAGAGGGATGCTTCCACAGCTGTCCTCTGTGCTCTGACCTCCACAAACACACTAAGGGACTCAGGTGTATCATGCTTGCTCAACAAAGACAACTAGTCAGTCATTCACTTGATCAATGTGTTAAAACATTTTTAAATCTAAAAGCCAGTGACGAACATCATACTCCATGATGTAGACTGAAAACATTTTCTCTAAAACTGGAGGGTCTGCCCTCCCCACTTCTGTTCATGATGACGGATATATATCGAAGTGAACACGTGACATAATTGCTGTGTTTGTACTGTGATTCCTATTTGCACTGTGGAGCAGATGTGGAGTACTTACTGTATTGGATTTTCTAGGATTTGCATAAAGAGTACCCCAGTCTGGGCAGCTGAAACAACAGGAATTTATATTCTCAGAGTTCTGGAAGCCAAAGTCTACAATCAGAGTGTTCTCAAAGTTGATTTCATCAGAGGCCTCCCTCGTGATCTCAAAGCGATCTTCTTGTTTCTCTATTCCCACCTCCCCTCCCCTGTATCTGTGCCCAAATCTTTATGTTATCAGTCATAGTAGATTAGGGTAAAACTCAAAAGCTCCATTTTAGCTAATGAACCAAGACTCTGTCTTCATTACAGTTTTATTTGGAGGCATCAAGGCTTTTTTTATTGTTAACACTCTAGAACATTTGTGTATTTAATATGTGTATGTGTGTGTGTGTGTGTGTGTGTGTGTATGTGTGTGTGTGTGCACATGCTATGACATGTGAACTCACAAGAATTGGTTCTCTCCATCCACCCTGTGAGTTTTAGTGATCAAATTCTGCTCATCAGATGTGGCTGTCAGTGCTGTCACCCTTTGAGCCAGCTCTAAATGTCTGTGTGTGTGTGACTGAATATCATAGCTGAATGGATGGTTGCAGGACAAATAGCAAAGACTCATGACTTCTAAACACCAAGAAAACCATCGATTACCATCAGACTTTAAGGCAAACTCTTCTGCACAGGAAGCACTCTTCCTGACTTTTCCTAGAATAAATGACAGCAGTACTCATAAAACTTTCAAAATCATGATGAAATAAGACACTTGCTAAAAGCCTTTAATAGTCAAGGCTCAGAATTTTCCACTGCAAACAAGAGCAGACCAGTTGTCTCTGTGCACAGGAAATACCAACCGCAAAGGTCTCCAAAAAAGCAGGTTTTTGTAATTATGGTCAGTAGACACAGTAACCATTTAAAGTACTAACAGGCCTATTAGCACCTGTGTGGAGTCTATGAACATCGATTTTGTTTATTTCTGTAACAAATGGTTCTATAATTCTGTTGTAAAAAACAAAGATCGTAGATGGGGAAAGGAAGGGGACACAGCCCTGGAATTCACTCTTCTTCAAGTCCCCCTGTTAAGGCTTAGGTAAAATATTAAGGCCTAGGTAACTGTTCCTGGCCAGCCTGCTATTAAAAGAAAACTTTCTCATATGTTTCTGCTGTTACTAGAAAATTTTCTAATGCCAAGGTTGGCATATTCTGTTATGTTCTGTGCTCTTGGAAACCAGTCATGATAGAAGTCAGGAGAACTGTTTTGTATGGTTATCTACAACAAGCTTCAACCTGAACCAACCACACAACAGCACATCCTGCATCTATACATAAGCTTTTATGGTAAAAGCTGCCCCTGGGGTGGACCCCAACATAAGAGAGACACCTGCACCAATATAAAAACCCTATTTGGAATAAGACTTCCATTTTGAGTAGTGGTCCAGTAAAATTAAAGCCCCCAAGAACTCCCTGGGAACTGACATCCTACATGGCAGAAAGGGACATGTACATGGGTAATTGACATCCTGGTTGGTAAGTTAAGACATGGATGTTAGATATATCCCATCCTGGTAGACAAGACAGGACATGAATTTTAGATAAGGCAAGTCCCTTGCTACAGTTGAATACCCCGATAATGGGAGCAGGATAAATGTACAACCAAGACATGTTCCTTAGGAAATCCCCTAAGACCTGGTTGGTGAAATAACACAGATATTTGTGGATTTGGGGATTAACAACCCTGTAGGATCTTAACTCAGGGTCCAGTTCAGTTCCTGAAACTGGACCATGGCCCAGGTTGGCCAGCCCTGGGGCATATGCTCAATAACTCTCCCAGCCTGACTGAGATGGGTGTCCTTGTGGTTTGTGAGGCAATTCTTGAACCCCAACACTCCCTTTCCTAGACAATATGGCCCCCTTATTAGGTGGTCAGCGTCTCTACACACAAGCCTCACTATCTGTTGGGAGGGTTGCATGTAAGAACTGAAGTATAGAATACACATCATGTGAGACTATGTGCATATGAAGCTGGACTCCTGGAATTAAAAGCAAAGGCAGGTGTGTGTGTGTGTGTGTGTGTGTGTGTGTGTGTCTGTGTATGTGTGTATGTGTATGTGTGTATGTGTGTGTGTGTGTGTCTGTGTGTGTGTGTGTGTGTATGCAGTGTGTGTGTGTGTGTGTGTGTGGGTGTGTGTGTGTGTTGTGTGTGTGTGTGTGAGTGTGTGTGTGTGTGTGTGTGAGTGTGATGTTGTGTGGATGGATGGTTGTGCTGTTAGGAATGGAGTGACAGTAGAGAATGTACCTGAAACACAGGAAGTCCCAGACGGGTGACCAACGGTTCTAGGTTGTGAGTATACAACCAGATAAAAAATTATATAGACAAATGCATTTTATTTATATTTATGGTGAGCTCACATGAGGGGCAAATGCAAATAATTTCTGAAACCTCCTATCACCCCTTAGCTGTGAGAGTTACCCCTGTTTACACAGGAAGCAAGGGATTTCCTCAGCATGCATTTTCCCTTGACTTCTCAAGTTATTTTCTGTGAAGCTTTCCCGTATGAGTGTTAAACTTCTGTGCTGTGTGTTCTTCAGAAATACCAGGTGTATACATGTCAGATTTCATAGTTATTTAACTCTTACCCTTTCCGTTGCTTTATCGTGTCTGACAGGTAGCTTAATACCCTCTTACCTCCTTTAGTTCTCATTGTCTCTGCTAACTGTGCTCATTTATTTCTGTTTTCATGCTTCATTCCTTTCATTTAGGCTATTGCAGAAATCCTCTTACCAAAGTCAAAGCTGTCCATAATTTACCGACTATGATAAGATTGCCGAATGATATTATCTAATTTATCCTAAAATATTCCTTTGGATACAAATTCTTCATCAGTTTTCAGATTTGTTCCCTGCCCCCTGTCCAGCCCCACCCCTGCCTCCCCGCCTATTCTGGTGCAGTTTGTGGTAAAGGAAGGTCAGAGCCATGCCTATGCAAAGTCCACAGCAAGCTATTGTGATAATTAAGCTCTGAGTGTGGAAATGTCAGGGATCTGCTGGATGAAGGTTCTTTCCCTCCACCTGGATAGGCAAGAAGCTTTGCCATTTCCAGTCCTGGCAGCTTTTGCTTCCCTGCAATTATCCTCAGTGACTGCAGAAGAAGCAAGCCAAGGGACTATTTGGGAATCAGCAGCAATTGGCGCCCTCTAGTGTTCAGTCATTGGGCAGACCTCTACTACCAGTATCCTCAGCTCTCAATACAGACCCCATGGCTCCTGACCTTTCTGCCTTTGGCAGAAACCTGTGTTACAGCTCTCTCAGCCCCGGGTCTAAGACCCTTGTGCATGAAGACTTGGTAGCTCTCCAGGACTCTTTCTGGCAACAAGGACCCGAGATTTCTCTCCTCTCTCTCCTTACAGCCCTTTATGCTTTTTCAACCTCAGCTCTGCCCTCTTTGTCCTCTTTCCCATCTTCCTTCTCGCTCCTTCCCTGACTGTTCACAAACCAATCAACTGCTGCTTCTTCAGCTGTCCAGCAGCAGCTGCCTTGCTGTGTCCCCAGCACGACTGCCTACACTCAGCGGTCCCTGCCTCTGCTCTTCTGTGTCCTGTGCTGTGTCTCTGCTCTCGGCCCTCCCTGCTCCTACTTCCCTAGTGTTACCAGTTCAGCCCGAACCACTTAGAGAAGGCATGAAAAGACCTCTCTTCTGCTTCCGGGTGCCACACGTTCTCCACCATCACATCCTGCGTCTCCCTGAGCTCGGGAACAGCTTTAACAAGGGCTGAAAATTCTGAAGCTGGGCCAAAGACATTCCTCCTGCTTTAAGTTTTTCTCTCAGCTAACACACCCTGGAAAGAAGAAGAAAACGGAAGAGGAAGAGGAGGAGGAAGAGGAGGGAATATATTTCCAGATATCTGTAATATTCCTCTGAAGCATTCCAGCATGCAGAACAATGTTGTCACGACTCTAGTTAGCAGTGTGAACCTGGACGAGGAAGGAGCAGGACAAAAGTCTCATGTAATAGCCAACTTTACTTGGAGCATCAGACAGTGTATGTGTATTCTGAGGGTTGAGCAAGGTCTTATGAGCAAGGCTCACGTGAGTTGAAGCTACATACAATCACAGGGCAAGGTGTATTCACATGAGTTCCGGCTGTGTACAGCTTCGAGGACAGCCCATGCTTGGGAACATCATTTGAAGTGAGCTAACGGTAATCTGAAGTCAACCCACTCCTGTGTACTACACTTGGGAGCGGCACAAAAGCACGTTCCAAGAACAACGCTTTGCTTTGGAGGGCTGAGGTCCCAGGACGCTTGTCCTGTTCTCCTGGAGTCTTCTCATGAGCAATCTGGGTTCTCACCCATTGTCACTCATGGACTATGGACTGACAAACAGAGCGTTGATAGTCCAGAGTGTCTGATCAATAAACAAGGTTTTTAACCTTTCAGGCAACACAACCCGTGTGCCTCCAAACAGGAAGCAATCAGGAGAACTGGATGTTGTCCAAATAATTTATCTTTTGAGCCCAGAGCACTGGGAGGCCAGGGTCCTTCCCCAGCAGAGGGGCAGAGGGTCGTTGCTGTCTTGGGGGTCCACAGAGGTTATCAGGAAACAAGATGATATCAGGAGGGAAGGGGAGTGAGTCAGGAGATGTGCAAGGGAATCGCACAGCTCTGACTGACGAGCACCCAGCTGCTTCTTTATTCACACAGGTTCCACAGATCAAAGGCAGACAAATGATTACCCAAGTGCTACAGATTGTGTTTGAGTTTTCATTACATGCCCAGGGTTACACATTCAGTCTCAATTAGAGAACAGAACAGATATTGCTTTTATTATCAACCCTAAAATTCCAGCTTAGAGAATGTCACCTCCAAAGCAAACACATTTATTATATGACAGCCTTCTTTTAGGATGGCAATGTTTATAGATTGAGAGCACTCCAGACAAACAGAAAATATCTAAAGTGGTCTTTGTATGAATACCAAACATTAATACCTAGCTCCTGTGCTACAAAGCAGGAAAATTTTATATTATTGAACCTATCGTATTCACTGAGTCTGTTTCTCCAAGGGTGTACCTTGTACAACACCCCCCTCCCCCAATTTTTAAACTATATTTTCAGACAGCTCTAAGCCTATAATAAAAAGTGACCTTGAATCTGTAACCTAGTCTCTTGGCCTGTCAGAGTTTGTCAGTTGTCTCTGTTTGCCCTGCACCAACCACAGTGTTTGGGTTTGCTCAGGGGCAGGCACCCCAAGAAGATTCATGGAGTACTGGCCTCCTTTAGCTATGTGCTCAGTGACCTCCAGAGCATGAGGAAGACTTGCAAATGGCAGCCAGATAAAGGTAATTTTAAGAGGTTTCTAAAAAGAATCAGATATCATTTTCTTTGGAGAAGACATGAAGTGAATCATAACACAGAAAGTCCCCAAGAAATGCAACACACGGAGACCCAAACCTAAAAGTTAGAAGGACAGCGACGGCAGCAATCGCTCAGCTTCACTGGAACTGTCAAGCGCTGTGCAGACTCCATGAGTCTTGCTGATTCCAGTGGGTATGGCAGTGCCACTGGAATTTGTAGCATCCGTTCTCCCCGCCCCCACCTTTCCTTGTCTGTCCTGGAGCTTGCCATGTAGGCCAGGGTAGCCTCAAGTTCACAGAGATCTGCTTCCCTCTTGACTGCTAGGCTTCAAGATGTCCTCCACCAAGTCCAGCAATTTTTAACACTCTTGACATCTTACCAACTTCTTCCCAAAGGCTGTGTTATTTTAATCAGGTTCTAACTAGGTCACAATGCCAATTCACTCGTTCTCTATTTACTTTATTGTAAGAATACAACACAGTATTTCTTTTTAAAAATTTTTAAAATTAATTTTTGCTTTATATGTATGAGTGTTTGCCTATATGCATAGGCACCATCTAGCCTGGTGCCCAAGAAGGCCTATACTCAGGAAAACTGGAAAATCTGGATGACATGGACAATTTTCTAGACAGATACCAGGTACCAAAGTTAAATCAGTATCAGATAAACCATTCAAACATTCCCTTAACCCGTAAAGAAATAAAAGCAGTCATTAATAGTCTCCCAATCAAAAAATGCCCAGGACCTGATGGGTTTAGTGCAAAGTTCTATCAGACTGTCAAAGAAGACCTAATACCAATACTCCTCAAACTATTCCACAAAATAGGAACAGAAGGAACACTATCTAATTCATTCTATGATGCCACAGTTATGCTGAGTATTCTCCCTTGGAGATGGAAAAGTTTTTGTCTAATCAGGAAATTGTCACAATTTTCTTTCATAGAGAACTTCATAAGTGATTTGTTCCTACTTCTATCATCTTTAATGTTCCAAATAGATTTTAAAAACTGGTTGAGTGCATATTACTTTTAGCTTCAGGAGAGATCATGTATATTTAGAGGCATTTAACTATTTAAATTATTTCGATGACTTAAAAAAAGGGTTTAGGCTATAACAGAAAACTAACTCAATTATACTTTTGGAGATTTTTTTCTCATACTGCTTTGTTTAGGTATTTATTACCTTATTTTTTTTTTGTTTTGTTTTGTTTTGTTTTGGTTTGGTTTTGGTTTTGGTTTTTCGAGACAGGGTTTCTCTGTATAGCCCTGGCTGTCCTGGAACTCACTTTGTAGACCAGGCTGGCCTCGAACTCAGAAATCCGCCTGCCTCTGCCTCCCGAGTGCTGGGATTAAAGGCATGTGCCACCACTCCCGGCACCTTATTGGTTTTTTGTTTAATATCATGGTTTCTGATTTTGTGTTTTTACAGGGTGGGGTGGTGGGGTGGGTATAAATGTGTTTTTTTGGTTGTTTGTTTATTTTGTTTCATTATTGTGTTTTTTTCTTTTTATTTGCCTGTTTGTTTTCTAAAGAGAATGAAATCTTGGAGTTGGAAGAGTCAGGGAAATGGAGAGGATCTCAAAGGAGAACCATAATCAGAATTTTCAATAAATAGGAAAAGGAAAACAAAGAATTAAGCTACACTAGAGTAAATTTATATAGCGAGATATAGATGCTTGAGAAATTAATGTGAAAAGTACTCTAAGAATTAGCTAATGCTTTGACTTCAAATAAATTATCCAACTAATCAGAAAAAAATAAGATCTCTTAAAAAAGAAAAAACAGACTATTTTCATTTTTGTAACTTACTTGAAATTCAACTTTTAAGCCTAAGCTGATCCTACTTAATTTTCTCTAGAAACTTAAATTCATTTCAATCAATTAATTTTAAGTCCATCTTGAAACCAAGACCATTCCTAGGGCAGGGTGTTGGTGACATATTTTGAAAAATATGAAGTGCACCACTTTTGTGTCCGGTCTGCACCGTCCTTGTTCTGTGGGGGACAGGTGCTTGGTGTTCTTTACACCAGCTTTAGGTTTCAGAGCAGTGTGGGGCTACAAGAAATGTCCAGCCAAAGAGATGCACATTTCCCATGGGCCACCTGCCCCACATCCTGCACAGGGCATGTACTTCCTGTCCCACACCCTACATAGGACATATACCACCTGCCCCACACCCTATATAGGACATATACTACCTGCCCCACATCCTGCACAGGGCATGTACTTCCTGTCCCACATCCTACATAGAACATATACCTCCTGCCCCACATCCTACATAGGGCATATACTACCTGCCCCACATCCTACATAGGACATATACTACCTGCCCCACATCCTACACAGGATATATATACCTCCTGGTCCACAATTACAAAGAGCATACACCTCCTGCCCCACATCCTACATAGGGCATATACTACCTGCCCCATATCCTACATAGGGCATATACTACCTGCCCCACATCCTACATAGGGCATATGCCTCCTGCCCCACATCCTACATAAGACCATCTCTTATATATGGCTACTGATTTGTCTGAGTAAATTTTATATCCAGCCACTTTGCTAAAGCTATTTATCAGCTATAGGAGTTCTTTTGGAGAATTTTGGGGTTTATTTATGTATACTATCATATCATCAGCAAATAGTGATAGCTTGACTTCTTCCTTTCCAATTTGTAGCTCCTTGATCTTCTTTAGTTGCCTTATTGCTCTGGCTAGAACTTAAAGTACTGTATTGAATAGACAGGGAGAGAGTGGGCAGTCTTGTCTTGTTCATGGTTTTAGTGGAATTGCTTCAAGTTTCTCTCCATTTAATTTGATATTGACTATTGGATTGCTGTATATTGCTTTTATTATGTTTAGGTATGTGCCTTGAATCTCTGATCTCTCCAAAACTTTTAACATGAAGGGGTGTTGTATTTTTGTCAAAGGCTTTTTCAGCATCTAATGAGATGATCATGTGATTTTTTTTCTTTGAGTTTGTTTATGTAGTGGATTGGGTTGATAGATTTTGGCATATTGAACCATCCCTGCATCCCTGGGATGAAGCCTGCTTGATCATGGTGAATGATGTTTTTTATGTCTTCACAGATTCAGTTTGTAGGAATTTTATTGAGTATTTTTGTATTGATGTTCGTAAGCGAAATTTGTCTGAGTATGGTAAGATATCAGGTAACTGTGGTCTGATTGAATGGATTAGGTAGTGTTCCCTCTGCTTCTATTTTGTGGAATAGTTTGAGGAGTAGTGATACTAGTTCTTTGTTTGTTAGAATTCTACAGTAAACCATCAGGCCCTGGACATTTTTTTTGTTGTTGTTGGGAGGTTTTTAATGACTTCTCCCATTTCCTTAGAAATTATGGGACTGTTTAAATAGTTTACCTGATTTTGATTTAACTTTGGTATGTGATATGTGTCTGGGAAACCATCCATTTTGTTTAGATTTTCCAGTTTTATCAAGTATAGACTTTTAAAGTAGGCTCTAAAGATTTTTTTTTGAATTCCCTCAGTTTCTGTTGTTATGTCCCCCTTTTCATTCCTGATTTTGTTAATTTGGATACTGTGGCTCTGCCTTTTAGTTAGTTCAGATAACTAAAAGTTTAGTTTAGTTAGTTTAGTTTGTCTATCTTGCTGATTTTTTCAAAGAATCAGCTCTTGATTTCATTGACTCTTTGTTTCTAATTGATTGATTTCAGCCCTGAGTTTGACTATCTCCTGCAGTCTACTCCTCTTGGGTATGTTTGCTTCTTTCAGGTTTGAACTTTCATGTGTGCCATTAAATTGCTAGTATGAGATCTCTCCAATTTCTTTATGATGGTAATTAGTGCTATGAATTTTCCTCTTACTACTGCTTGTGTTATGTCCCACAAGTTTGGGTATGTTGTGCCTTCATTTTCATTGAATTCTAGGAAGTCTTTGACTTCTTTCTTTATTTCTGCCCTTACTAAGTGATCATTAAGTAGAGAGTTGTTCAGTTTCCATGAATATGTGGGCTTTCTGTTGTTTCTGTTGCTGTTGAAGTCCAGCCTTAATCCCTGGTGATCTGATACATTGCAAGGGGTTATTTCAAGCTTCTTGCATCTACTGAGGCTTGTTGTGTGCCTGGTTATGGAGTTTTAGAGAACATTCCATGAGGTATTGAGAAGGTATATTACTTTGTTTTGGGGTGAAAGGCTCTGTAGATATCTGTTAAATCCATTTGGTTCATAATATGTGTTAGTTTCATTGTGTCTCTGCTTAGTTTCTGTTTCGATGACTTGTCCAGTGGTAATGATGAGTTGTTTAGCTCTTCCATTATTAGTGTGTAGGGTTCAATGTGTATTTTGAGCTTTAGTATAGTTTCTTTTACAAATGTGGGTGCCCTTGTATTTGGGGCATATAGATGTTCAGAATTGAGACTTCATCTTGGTGGATTTTTCCTTTGATGAGTACTAAGTGTCCTTCCCCATCTCTTTTGATTACTTTTGGTTGAAAGTCTATTTTATTAGATATTATAATTGCTATTCCACCTTGTTCTAGGAACACCTTGTTTCTTGGGTCTGTTTGCTTGTAAAACCTTTTACCAACCCTTTACTCTGAGGTAATATCTATCTTTGTTGCTGAGGTGTGTTTTTTTGTATGCAGTAGAATGATGGATCCTATTTATGTATCCACTCTGTTAGTCTGTATCTTTTTATTGGAAAATTGAGTCCATTTATGTTGAGAAATATTAACGACCAATGATCAATTTTTGTTATTTTGATGTTGATGGTGGTCCTGTGTGTGTGTGTGTTTTCTTTTGGTTTTGCTGGTGTGGAATTGTTTATCTCTTGTGTCTTCTTGGGTGTAGTTACAATCCTTGTGTTGGATTTTCCTTCTAGTATCTTTTGTAGGGCTGAATTAGTGGAAAGACAGTTTTTTAAATTTGGTTTTGTCATTAAATATCTCATTTTCTTCATCTATGATCATTAAGAGGTTCTACCTGATTGACTATTTTCCTATATGTCTTTAAATCTTCATGAGATGAAATTTAAGGCCACAATCTTGCTCCTCAGGTGTGTTAGAATATCCATAACTTGCAAAAATTTCACAATGTAAAGTTTCAAAGTCTGGGTGCACCTCTTTCATCTCAGCACCGAAGAGGCCAAAGCACAAAGATCTCTGTGAATTTGGGCCCAGTTTGACTACATAGTGAGTTTCCGGCTAGCTAGGGCAACATAAAGAGACTCTGTATGTAGAAGTAAAACCACAGCAACAAAACAAACCCATTTTTGGATCAGTGCTCTAACTTAAAAGCAAATCCCCAGTGAGGGGTTAGAGGGATGGCTCAGCTGTGCAGGTCACTTCCTGGTCTTGAAGAGGACTCAGGTTTGTTTTCCAACATCCCATGGTGGCCCCTAATTTACTTAAGTGTCAAGGGAGCCAATGCAGTCTTCTCACCTCTGCAGGCACCTGGTATGCAGAGTGCACATACATACACACGGGGAAACATTTATACACATAAATATAAAATAAATAAATCTATCAAATGTATAAGTAAGCTTAAAATGGTATCATGAATCTCTATTACAGTTCTGAAGAAGAGGTTCAGAGGAGATCCTACTGTGTGGATTACCGCCTGTATGCAGTTGATGTCAGTGAAGTCTTAATTAGTCAGATAGGCTAGAGCCTGTGATTGATTTGGCAATGGAAAAAGAAGGCAGGGCTGAATGTTTTAGAGAGGGGACTGAGAGACTGAGAATATGAGACAAGATGAAACCTATAGGTTAGGAAGATGAACCAGTGAAAGATCCTGAGAGAGAGAGAAAAATTATTTAAGCCCCTAGACCTGTGTCCAAAATAGGCCTCACTAATGGCAGGGAGTAGAACTTGCCCCATTGTTCCAGGATGCCAGGTGTTTGCAGTTTTGCCTTTATAAACCCCTTACTCCTTGAGCTCATGGTCGACTCCTCTATCCCTGCGTGGGATATGAGTCGTCCCCAGTGCACTGGTCTTTCCCGAATAAATCTCTTGCAGTTTGCATCAAGACTGTTTCTCGTAAGTGATTTAGGGTGTTGCCTCTCCTGAGTCAGAACGTGAGGGAGTCCTCACGTTGTGGGTCTTTCACCAGAACCACGTGGTCCTGGGAGCCATAAGTAATTGGGGATTTCTTAGATAGACAATTAAATAATATAGGGCACATCTGTTCAATGTAGGAGTGCAGCTTGTATCTATATCAATCGAGTTTTGAGTTCTTTGTGTGGACACTTTGGAGGTTGAGGATTTACTATTATATATCTGACTGATAAATTATAAGCCTCTGGAGTTTACATTATAAGGAATTTATAGCCAGTGGCTGCCAGTCTCAGCAGACTAGCCACAGTGAAAGGATGGCTTGGGAATGTGCTTGTCTCCTTAGTACAGAGCTGCCCACTCTATCTGAGAAAAATAAAAATAGACTCCTGGGGAAGGTGTTGCATCACTGTTTAAGGTAAGATTGATAGGAAATTCATTTTTAAATGTGTACATCTATACTGTTAGTAACGTCAGAAATTCTACCTTCAGAAAGAATTTGGAGGTGTAGATTGTTAGTAAAGTTAGGTTAAGATGGTTTTTGCTACTGGCTCTGATGTATAAAAACTTAGGGAACAATTTAAAGTTCAGGAAGGCACACTTTTAAACCGCTGAACTAGGGACTGTTTGAGGTTAGGGGACAAGAACAATGATAACCCAACTAATACCAGCTGACGTGTCTTTAATGCAAAATCTGGGCTGGTGGTTAAGAGAATGATTAATTTCTTGTACCCATTTTGTTCTCAGCTTACTGATATGATTTAATATAAAACTGCTAATGCATAAATATGCACCCTAAGGATTTAAAGTAGAAATGACTGTTTTCATATTAAAGTTTAGATTTGTGATTCTTTTACGATTTTTATAAGATTACATTTTAAGGGGAGTAAGAAAATAATTGATCCTTTCTTTCTAATCACAAATTGCAGCCTGCCACTAAAAGAACCTGGCTGAGAAGACTACCTTGCTTATGTATACTTTATTAATCTATAACAAATTGCTTAGTTACACATGTATGTGGATTCTTGATACTAATTTGTTTTACAATTGTTTTTAACCCATAATATGTAAGCCATTTGGACATGTGAGGGTGTTGGGGAACACATTTTTCTATATATACTCATGGTAATCATTGGCTTAAAGAAAAATAGAACATAGCCATATTGTGATTTTTATTCTGCTTGAAACATTTTGCTGGGATATGCAAGCTGTGGGAGAAAAAATATTGTTGCAGTTTTGCTCCATCCCTAAAATGTGTATATATGAATATATGTAAAGGGGTTGGAGCTCGTTTGAGCTTGCTTCATCCACCAAGTGAATATGTGTTTGCATAGTCACTGATTACACATGTCCTCCTTGGACACTTGAACACACTGTCTGAGCTGGTCTTCCCTATCTGACACCTTGAGCAGGGACCCAAGGAGGTAGGTTTAATAAAAGAGAAAGGGATATTGTTACTTGAGAGAGAGAGAGAGACAGAGAGAGAGAGACAGAGAGACAGAGAGAGACAGAGAGAGACAGAGAGACAGAGAGACAGAGACAGAGAGAGAGGGGGAGAGACAGAGAGACAGAGAGGGGGGAGGGAGGGAGGGAGAGAGAGAGAGAGAGAGAGAGAGAATGAATGAATTTCAAATTTGGGTAGGAGTCTCACACCAGGGTACCTTGGACCCTAGACCTTTGAGTCAGGTTAGGAAGGATAAGAAATCATTATTGTGTGATTGTGTGAGCATGTGGCTGTGTGGTTGTGTGTTGCCTTTTTTCTCAGTGTGGGACAAAGTGAATCTAAGGGCAGAAAAATGTTTATTGAAGTTATATTTTTAAATTAGCTTATTTTTTTAAAGATCTACTTATTTATCATATGTAAGTACACTGTAGCTGTCTTCTGACATCCCAGAAGAGGGCATCAGATCTCATTACAGACGGTTGTGAGCCATCATGTGATTGCTAGGATTTGAACTCTTGACCTTCGGAAGAGGAGTCAGCACTCTCAGCCACTGAGCCATGTCTCCAGCCCTGAAATTAGCTTATTGAGCAGTGGCTTTCATAGACATTTCCATTTGTCCTTAGTTTTGGTTCATCTACCTCTTCCCTTTGCTCTTCTCTAGCCCACACGGTCCTCGACCCCTGAATTCCTCCTTTTTCTCTAAGGTCACATGTTTGTTTTGTTTTGTTTTTTTTTTTTTACTATCCCTGCAGTTATATTTTTTAGCTGGATTGTGAGGTTGTAGAATTTCAAATGGCTTTCCACACTGCCCTACTTTGGATTAGTCACCAGCATTCCCCCATACCCATAGCTCATTTCCTCCATTGTCCCATGGCCCTCTATCCTAAGCCTTTTTACCACCAACATTCTACCTCTCTGCAATTGTTTTAGCTATAATCTACTATCCCCTTCTCTTCATAAACTCCCCTTTCTAGTTTGCTTGGCTCCTACTTGTGCCCCAAGATAAGCACATAACACCGATTTCAAGCTAGGTTCTGCATGAGAGAATATACAGTGTTTGTCTCTCTGGACCTAGGTCACAACACTAACTACAATGTTTTCTAGTTCCATCCATTTACTTGAAAATTCTATGACTTCATTTTTCTTTACAGATGAGTGATGTTCCATTTGTATGTATAGCAAGTTTTCCTTATCCATTCACCTTTTAAAGAACATCAAAGCTGGTTCCATTTCTAACTATTGTAAATGAAACAGCTATTAAAATGGGTGTACAGGTTTCTGTGTAGTAAAATACAAAATTCGTTGATTATAAACCAGGGATGATAATCCTTGGTCATAAGGAAGTTTTTACCTCTAGTAGTTTGTGAACCTTCAGTCTTAATTCCAAGGTACCTGCTACACCCTATTTACTGAGTGTTGCCTGTAGTTTTATAATCACACTATGGCCTTTGCCTCGCACTGTGCTATCAGACCCTTCCAGCTCCTTCCTAGCTTGGCTCCAGATTGGTTGCCACCAAGCACCAACTTGGTCTCTCTCTCTCTACCAGCCTCTGCTCTGGTAGAGTCAAGTCACCAGCTCACTCCTAAGAGCTTGAATCCTCAGATAAAAGACACTCTGACAGCTTTGTTGCCTTAACTTGCCTGTTAGCCCAGTTGCTGGGCACAAATATCTCCTGCCTGGAAATGTATGTCCTTACCAAACTACCACTCCTTCTCTCCTTCTGCCCCAAACTAAGTGGGCTGTTCCAATTAACCCCTGCCAAAAATCTCTGGCAACCCACACACAGCAGAGCTGCAGGCCCTGGCTGCCCTGAGATCTTACATGATTTCTGTGTGCTCTTCTTCCTTCCAAAGCCTGGCAAAAAAAGTTCTTCTCCTTCCTTGTATCTGCCTTTACTTTCTGGGACACAAATCCCATCCATACCATAAGGTATAGCCTAGTAATTGGCTCCTGGCCTTCTTTATTGACAAATCACTAACCAATTAGGCAACTAGACCTTAGTATCACAACCTCCCCTTACAACTGTGTGCATAAGAGAACCTCTTTTATTAGGGATGGTATGGTGTACCTTTAATCACAGCACTCAGAGGTAGAGCAGAGGCAGGCAGATTTCTGTGAGTTCAAGGCCAGTCTGTCTACATAGTATATTCCAGAACAGGCAGGACTATTATAGAGAGACTCCATCTCAAAAACCCAACACACACACACACACACACACACACACACACACAATTTTTAAATAAAAATTTAATTTGATAATCAAAACAAGCTAAGTAATTTAACAAGGGCTGCAAATACCGCTTGCTACAAATCCATTTCTTCTCTGTGTTGATCCTGGCACTTCTGAATCCTTTATTATTGAGATAGTCACCTTCTTCAGTCTCCCTGATGGCATGCCTAAAATCCAACAAGAAATAGTTAAATACCCATAATACGGATAACAACATTTATTGCCCCATTATAATCTTTAGCACAGTTACTCTACCTTTTCATATGGAAGCTCAGTATCTCATTAAAAAAGACATGGTGGAGTATGACTGTAATCCAAACTCTTGAGAAGCAGTGGCAGGTGAAGCTCCAAGGTCCAGGTCAGCCTGAAATGTTTCCCATCCAAGCTGGAGCTCTTGACTTCTGATGATGAGAATTTACAGGAAGTTCCCAGGGGCCCTGTAGCCTGTGCATGTGAACAGGTGCAGTTGGGCAAAGAGTGGACTGATGAGTCTCACACTTGCACTGAGCAGTCATTTGGAGGGTGTTAGGACCCCAAGTGCCCATATGCAGTTCTGTCTACATGCTACATAGCATGGTTATAGCAAGGAATCATTTTAGTTGGTAAAGGACAAGAGCTAGCCCAGAGGCCACCACAACACTAAGGATTTAAGTGAAATCACAGCAAGGAAAGGGTTTCTACAATTGCAGCTGGTAAATGGAAGGGCAGAAAAAGCAATTAGATCTGAGGGGATTTGGAGCTTACAAAGGGAAGGGGGTTAGATTTGAGGGCATATAGAGTTTGCTAGGGCCATACGTCATCCAGCCTAAGGGCTTATTTTTCTTGTTTTCCAATATACTTGGCTGCACATACTCCATCTTTCATGTCTCATAGCCACAACTGACAAACATCACAACACAGGAACACAACAGAATGAAAGGCAATCTGAAACATGCAAGCTGTTATATTCAGTGTTGTCTGTAAACCTCCAAGGGTGTTCTGATGACTCTCTCTGCAGGCTGATCCAGTGGTCAGAAGCCCCAGTATATCTCTTCAGGAAAGCCTTTCATCAAACACAGAAAGCAAATACATGTGTTTACCAGTTACAGATGCCCCTGAAGTCTCTCTGCCCTAAGGCCTTCTCTAGGGATGGCAACAGGGTGTAACTGAGGAGCAGAGGTTCAGACGGGCACTCAGTTCTCAGTGGATTCATTTGATGTCTATAACCCTACAGTATCAATATTTAAATGATAAAACCCTCTGTTGGCTGGGAGACTCCCAGTTTATGCCTGTCTCTCTAGTCAGTGTTGCTCCCTTGTATACAGTGTATCAACTAAGCATGGGAAACAATGCTAAAGGGCTAAATAACTAAAGACATGAATAAGAGCTTTTAAAAAATATTTTATTCCCCAATTAAGGTAATATAGATGAGGTTTTGTTTACTATCATTGGTATTTAGTTGCTCTGTTGAAAATGACATTGCATAACAGGTATTCTGGGTACCAGCTGTATTTCAAATGTCATAGATAAAACCAAAATGTTTATCCTTAAATGACCTCAAATTCATTGTGTCTGTATTTATCAAACAAGAAACACTGTAATTTGAGGCATTTAAACATTATTCTAGTAATTTTGTCATCTTTAGTTTTCACTTCAAATAGAAAGCTAAGCCTGAAAAGCCCAATTAAAAGTTAAAAAACAAAATAAAACAAAACATCCCAGGTCACCTACTGGCTTAAGACTGTTCGCCTCTGTTTAAATTTTGATGCCAACCTAACAGTCACTAGACGGGACCAACATCTTCAGTTGGATCTCATGGTTAAAAATATAACTTAAAAAGACAAATAGAGGTTCAAAGTCATGAGAAAGGATCTGGCCAGTGTTTTGGACAGAGTAAGATAACATAGATCTATGTTGTTCTAGATTAAAAAAATAAATGTTCTGGGTTCAAACAAAACAAAACAAAACAAACAAACAAACAAACACCTAGAAGAATGGCCTAGGATAAAGTAAGAAAATACATAGGAAAAAAAAAAAAAACTAGAGAATTAGGGCCACAACTATAAGGAACAAAAACTTGAGATATTTTCTTTTTGGTAAAGCACACAGGCCCTACTAAAGTCAGTCACTGTGACTGACAAATTCCTCCACCCCATGGGTTACTTCCTCTTTGTTTTTTTTTAGCTGAAGAAAAACAACTTTTGCTGCCAGACATTGCCAAAACGTTACATGAAATGGTTTCTAGTGATAAATGTCTTAAAGGTACCTAGAGAGCTAAGGGCCTAAATAAGAATGTCTAAAAAGACCCCCAAACAAAACGGTAGAAAGTTAATAAACAAACAAACAAACAAACAAGTCTGGAAAGGTAATTGAGATTTGAGAAATGCTGGTCCCTCAAGGAGGGAGTTTTAGAGCAAAGACCACATCTTAAGTGTCTTGCACACTTGAAAAAAAGACTCGGTTTTCTGTAGCATCCAGAAGCCTGATTGCCGCAGACCCTCTAGACCCCTTTGTCTGGGTGGAATGGGTCTCTAGTTGCGGGTGGGCAAAGCGTCGGATGAATTGACAGACAGATGCACACAGGAGAGGTTGTGTAGTATCTGTCAAATCGAGCATCTAACTTTTTATACAGAAGACAATAAGGAAGTTGGGTGACACACTCGCAAGGTACAAAGAGGTTACTGGATTCTTAGATAAAACAGAGGAATGCAAACACAGAAGTTCTAACAAGAACCACCTGGGATAGAATTCATTGTTAACAACTGGGATCAACAAGGACTCCACCTGACGTGGCGGGTCGGCGGCGCCGGCGGTTGCTGTCACCTGATTCTGGGAGCTGGTGGCAGCGGTAGCCGCGGCAATGGACTTTCTCCTGGGAAATCCGTTCAGCTCTCCGGTGGGACAACGGATCGAGAAAGCTACAGATGGCTCCCTGCAGAGCGAGGACTGGGCCCTCAACATGGAAATCTGTGACATCATCAACGAGACGGAGGAAGGCCCCAAAGATGCCTTCCGAGCAGTGAAGAAGCGAATTATGGGGAATAAGAATTTCCATGAGGTCATGCTGGCCCTTACGGTCTTGGAAACATGTGTTAAGAACTGTGGGCACCGCTTCCATGTACTGGTGGCCAACCAGGACTTTGTAGAGAATGTGCTGGTGAGGACCATCCTGCCGAAGAACAATCCACCCACCATTGTGCATGACAAGGTGTTGAACCTCATCCAGTCCTGGGCTGACGCGTTCCGCAGCTCACCTGATTTGACAGGTGTTGTTGCTGTCTACGAGGACCTGCGAAGGAAGGGCCTAGAATTTCCCATGACTGACCTGGACATGCTGTCGCCCATCCACACACCCCAGAGAACTGTATTCAACTCAGAGACACCATCCAGACAGAACTCTGTGAGTTCCAACACCAGTCAGCGTGGAGACCTGAGCCAGCATGCCACCCCTCTGCCCACTCCAGCTGTTCTCCCGGGTGACTCACCCATCACACCGACTCCTGAGCAGATTGGGAAGCTGCGCAGTGAGCTGGAGATGGTGAGCGGAAACGTGCGAGTGATGTCAGAGATGCTGACAGAGCTGGTGCCCACCCAGGTAGAGCCTGCAGACCTGGAGCTACTACAGGAACTGAACCGCACCTGCCGTGCCATGCAGCAGCGGATCCTGGAGCTTATCCCACGCATCTCCAATGAGCAGCTGACGGAGGAGCTGCTCATGATCAACGACAACCTCAACAACGTGTTTCTGCGCCATGAACGGTTTGAACGCTTCCGAACAGGCCAGACTGCTAAGGCCTCCAGTGAAGCTGAGCTAGCTACTGACCTGATTGACATGGGTCCTGACCCCGCAGCCACAAACAACCTCTCATCTCAACTGGCAGGAATGAACCTTGGCTCCAGAAGTGTGAGAGCTGGCCTGCAGTCTCTGGAGACCTCAGGTCACCTGGAAGATGACTTTGACATGTTTGCTCTGACTCGGGGCAGCTCACTGGCTGACCAACGGAAAGGGGTCAAATATGAAGCTCCCCAAACCACAGATGGCCTGGCTGGGGCCCTAGATGCCCGGCAGCAGAGCACCGGAGCGATCCCAGCCACTCAGGCCCGCATCATGGAGGACATTGAGCAGTGGCTGTCCACAGATGTGGGGAACAGTGCTGAGGAGCCCTCTGGTGTCACCAGTGAAGAATTTGACAAATTTCTGGAAGAACGAGCCAAAGCTGCTGATCGACTTCCCAACCTGGCCAGCCCTTCAGCCGAGGGACCCCCCAGACCATCTCCTGGAACAGCCCCTCGGAGGAAGACCCAGGAGAAGGACGATGACATGCTGTTTGCCTTATGAATGCAGGGTCTGGCATCCTGCAGCCCAGGGCCTGACACTCTCATACCCACTGGGGCCCCTCCCTCCCTTGGTATTAAAGCTGCTTGGGGGTGTTTTGTTACCCCGCTTCTCTTCTCCCAGAGCCTGGGCAGCAAGGGGGTCAACTGAAGGAATAAGTCAGCCCTCCACTGGAATCCTGGCTGGTCCTGCCTTCTTCCCATCCTGCTAACGACTATGATTTTACTGAGACCTGGGGCCCCAGACAAGCTGACCTGATAGGACCTAATTGACCTGGTGTAAGGCTGCTTCTGTGATATTCCCCTGGTCCCTTCCCCAGAGAATCCCACGGGAGCCCTCCAGACTCTACACTAACAGTCTAGGCAATAGAGGAGACATTACCACAGCCTTGCCTATCCCATCCCCCTGCAGAGTGGGGCCCGAAAAAAGCTTCAGTGGCTTTTGGGATGGGCTATGGTGGCCCCTGCTGAGCTGCCCACTGTCCTGGTACGAAACTGCACCCATCGAGGAAACATCTCACTGCCCAGGTGTCAAGATGAGACCTCGAGGATTCTGGGTACCCAGAGCTCCCCAGTTCCTCCACTGCCTTTCCCCTATCCTTGCTCTGTACCTCCAGCAGGGCTCCACCCACCTGGGGCTCACCTGTTGATTGGTCCTCAGGTACAGGGAGAGGTGCCTTTTGTATCCCCAAATAAAAGTAGAAAACCAAAAAAAAAAAAAAAAAAAAAAACAAGGACTCCACCTAAGATTCACTTAATCTTAGAAGTCAGGGTCAAGGGCTTCGTGCCCTTGCCATAGTTCCTATTTTAGTCTATTGTATAGTCCACCTTCCCCTTAGGCCATTGTAAATATGTATTGTAAATATGTAAATATGTATGTAAATATGCATTGTAAATGTGTATGGGTGTAACTCAGCTATAGTCTTAGAAGCCAGGTGTGAGGTCTTTACTCTTCTAGGGCAAGGGCTTTCACAACCAAGTCATGGTTCTAACTAGGGAGTTCTGTTCTAGCTAACCATTTCATGAATAATGCAATACTCTAAAACCACAGCCCAATCTACTTCCTAAACCATTGTAAATTCCTGTATATGGATGCGACTTGGCTTTTATTCTAAGTGATAGTGTAATACCAGAGGCTATTCTGAATGTCACTGTCTAGCTCAAGGATGTTCTAGGACTGTTGGAACACTGGCTTTAGCTATGTCAGAATTCAATCTTAAAAGGCACTTATAATAGGGTAATACTAAAGGAAAGCATGTGGATCGATACACTAGACTAATGCAGGAATGGAAAATTAATGTATGGGTTAGAGAGAATGCCAGACTCCAGGAGTGAGTTTCCATGAAACTCTTCTGCCTCAGTGAGTAGCTTCTAAGCCTCTTGGCTTGTCAAGCTGACTCGATCAGAGCGCGTGGCACCTGATGCTGGCTCTACATAGCTGTGTAATAGGTAAAAGCCCAGATATGTTTGGATGAAAATGCTGATTGTTGGTAGGAATCTGCTAAAGTTAGGGACTGGCTCTTACAGCAGGACATAGATGGGGTATCAATGGCTACTGTGTTTCCTGTCAGATTCTTCTGTTGGACCTACCTCACTCACAGTCTGAAGCCCCTACTCTAAGTTAAGTGCAAAGTTTCTAAAAACTAATGTCAACATAGAAATGCTGATCAAAGTTTAAATCCTAATCTTATAAAAGCTGCTAGCTTGTTATGAAAAAATTAATCAAAACACACATATTAATAGTCATCTTTTGAATGGCTACATGTTTTGACATACTTGGAGCAATACTTGTAGTTATGTTAAGTGCAATTATAATTCATTCGCAGAGATAAGCTTTGTTCAACCTTCTATACAAGTTTGCCAGGTTAAACATAAAGCAAGTAATGCAAAACAAATGAAATGTTTTTAAAATCAAGTATACTGATTAGATGGCCCTAAAAACTTCTCAGAGATCTATTAAACATGGCGTTTAAAATACCAACTCCTGATAAAGAGATGCAGGAAGCCTACCTCTGCACTTTCCCACTGCACAGAGCTTTTCCCAAACAGAGAGGCCCAGCCTGGTGCCAGAATATTGCAATTCCCCTTTTCATGGTGGCACTACCTTCCCCCTAAGGATCCCCCCTCCTCCCAGGAAGCAGCAAATGCCTGCTTTGGGAACACACAAATGGCAACGTATCCCTGCCTCTGTGTCACCAAGGCCGGCACTCTCCTTGATAACTAACATTTCTCCAGTGCAGATGACTCCTGTGTTTGAGAGAAACAAGGACCAAACATCCTTGAAGAGATAAGTGTCGCACTCTTGGGCCAAGAGAGAAGGGGAAGTAAGTGTTCCCAGACAGCTGGGGCCAGTTTGTAAAAACACACTAGTTCCTGATAGCACCATAAAGTTCCTTCCCAGGTCAGAAGAGTCCCCTCTCCCAGCTGCTCGGTTCCACCCTGCTGTCTGAACAAGCAATATCAGCTTTAAAGGATGGCATCCTTTGCCACCTCCCCTGTCCTGTAACCCCAAAGCCTGAGGATCCCTGCTTATGCATATGCGCACATAAAAACTCCAAGCCCCTGGACTCCAGCATCGCATTCCTAACCTGCACAATGGAGAAGGCTTGAGATCAGGTCTGGCTCATGAAAAAAAAATGTCTCTCCTTGTTATAGTACTTCGGGCTGGCAACTCTTAAGAGTTCTGGGGCACCCGAGACCTGGGCATAACACTAACAGCAGCCTTAGTCTCATTCAAAGACATGAATCCACCTGGATTACTGATAATGCTAGCCACTGAAGTAGACTGCCTCATGCCTCACCCACTGGAGGAACCCACTGAGACTGTGGGCAAGGAGGGTACTGAAGAATTGACTGCCAGTCTTTCCCTTGCAATGTGGGTCAGGCTTTCATGTTCCTCACCCACAGGAATCTTCAGGGCATGGCAGCTGAATGTCCATGCTACGCTGTGTGGCAGTGAAAGAGTTAATGCTGTCTTGTGTGATCACTGAAGACAGAAGCCACTCCTTCTACTAGGGCAAGTCTTTGTCATTGTATTGATACAGAGGCTATTTTGGTTTATACATTCTGTTCAAATTTATCCTTCTCAGATTTCTGGTGGTATTGATGGTTAACTGTAGCTTTCTCGGTTTAATGCATTTGAAATAGGAAAATCAGGCCATGCTTTGTTAGACCTCCTCTATCTCCCAGTGAGAAAGGGAAACTCATAGACAAGTTTGCTTTGCTGACAGGCCTCATATTAAAACACAAACAGATTTCAGTATAACTTTACTGTTCCATTGTTTTAATAATAAAAAAAAACTTGCTTTGCAATGATTAAGAAAAAAGTTTGAAGTTTATACAAGTCATAAGTGTCTTAAAAGATAAATATGCTATTAAGACTTCTAAAGGTCCAAGTTTTAACAATCAATCAATGGAACTCTGGTGATCTAGTAATTTAACTCTGGTAAAACAGTGACTGGCACAGCCATGAACCAGAAAGGATGAAAGGTATGAAACCAGCACAGCTTTTTGACACAGTTCCAGTGGAGCTGAGCGGGCTGCTGCAATCGCTGTCCTTCTGTCTTCACGCTTTGGTTTTAGTCCCTTCATATTTCATTCATGGGGACTTCCTGCATTATGGTTCATTTTATGTCTTTCCTGAGAAAATTATGTCTGACTCTTTTGAGGAAAGTCCTAGGTTACTGTCTCTTCTCCTTTTAAGGAAATAACTTTATTGGGCTCTCTTTGGAATTCTTCATTATGCCCTACAGATTGTGATAAACAGACACTAAGCTATAACTTTTTAACAGTAAGGAATGACTCAGGAATATTCTTGAGTTATCCACACCTAAGCAAACCCAAACAATATAACTGGAAGAGGGTAAACTTAGAGATAGTTGACACACTCCAACTAGCCAGTAGAATAGATTACAGTTTAACCTATTCTAACCTGCTGACTCCTGCAGATTTGGCTGAGGCCTGGCTGCTATCCGAAAGCTAAAGTCCTGGACTGCTGGCATATCTGTGAAGTGTTTGTGAGTAGATTGAGCTGCTACTGCTGACTCCTGTGTACTGAACTGCTGATTTCCTAACAACAGAGATGAGGTTTGCTCCAAAGAACAATTTCTAAACAGGTCCACCATCCCTGCATCCTAATAACCCATAGAGGCCTGATGCCACAGGGAAAGAGAATGCCCAAAGTGGGGTGGGGTGGGGATGGGTAAGGGAATAGGGGTGGGAGTGGGGGGAACACCCCCTCAGAAGTAAATGGGAGGGGGTATGGAGTGAAGAATTGTGGGAGGGAGGACCAGAAGGGGGTCCATTTGGAATGTATTTGGAATGTAAATAAATAAAGAAAAAAGTTGGGGTTACTAATACTGATGTGACTTTGTTTATGTTTAAGATATGAGTATCAGCTCATACCTGAATACCTCATTAATTCAGAACCATTCTTTTTAAAAATCTTTTATTGGTTATTTCATTTATTTACATTTCAAATGTTATCTACCTTCCTAGTTTCTCCTCTGAAAACCCCCTATCCCACCTCCCCTCCCCTCTGCTTCTTGAGGGTGCTCCCTACCCACCTACTTCCACCTCACTGCCCTGGCATTCCCCTACACTGGGGCATCTAGCCCTCACAGGACCAAGGACCTCCCCTCCCATTCATGTCAGATAAGGCCATCCTCTGCAACATATGGGGCTGGAGCCATGCCTCCATGTGCACTCTTTGGTTGGTGGTTTAGTGACCCGTCCAGCAGGTCCAGTTATTCGAGGATCTCGAGGGGACCTCCTCCTAATAACCAAATGGGGGGTAGAGAGAGACGAGGGTCTTGTATGAGTAACGACACGGAAACCGTTCTGAAGTTGTATCAAGACCCCAATGTATTGAGAAAGGTCCAAGGCTTAAATGCACAAGCAAAAGGGGAAGTACAGACACTTATCAGCGGGAGGGGTGGGGCAATACAAGCAAAAGGAGAAGTACTTATCAGTGGGAGGGGTAGGTCAATACAAGCAAAGGAGAAGTACTTATGGGAGGGGGGCAATAGAAATTCTTTCTTTTGGCAGCTACACGGGGAAGCAGGAACTTGGTGGTATCAGGGTGTGGTCAGGACATCGGTGATGACCTAGGGCTGGAACATCCCATGGTTCTCGGAATCCATGTGTCAGTGGCCCACTTTTGACCCCTTTTTCTTCTCGGTGGGAGAGGCCCAATTCAGAGATCAAGAGTTGTCTTAATAGCTCCCAACAGTTTAGTTCCTAGAAGCTCAGGAGGATCTGGTTGGTGGATATTGTTGTTCTTCCTATGGGGTTGTAAACCCCTTCAGCTCCTTCAGTCCTTCCCCTATCTCCTCCATTGGGGTCCCCATGCTTAGTCTGATGTTTGGCTACAAGCATCTGCATCTGTATTGGTCAGACTCTGGCAGAGCCTCTCAGGAGAAAACTGTATCAGGCTCCTGTCAGCAAGGACTTCTTGGCATCTGCAATAGTGAATGGGTTTAGTGATTGCATATGGGATGGATCAATCCCCAGGTGGGGCAGTCTCTGGGTGGCCTTTCCTTCAGTCTCTGCTCCATTCTTTGTCCCTATATTTCCTTCAGACAGGAGCAATTCTGGGTTAAAATTTGAGAAGGATAGGTGGCCCCATCCCTCAACTAGGGGCCATGTCTAACCTGTAGATATGGCCTCTACAGGTCTCCTTCCCCTTTGTTGGGTATTTCAGCTAATATCATTCCTGTGGGGTCCTGGTAGCCTCTTGCTTTCCTGGCATCTGGGACTTTCTGTTGACTACCCCTAGTTCCCCATCCCCCATTGCTACACACCTCTATTCAATTTCCTGATCCTCTGTATATCTCCCACCCCACCCCTGTCTCAAGCACACATATGAATAGTCCTCAGAGAGAGTTGTTGTCATCTTTGATGCAACCATGCATTATGCACTGATTGTGATAATGATTTTAGCAGGTCGTTAATGAGGCAGCAACAATAAATAAGTTGTTATGTGTTGCTCATGATTGCTATGACATAGCCAGGACACAAAACTGCTAGCACAGTAAGGTGTAGTTACTGGATTTGCTACAAATCCACTTCCTTTCTGTGTAGTTTCTGCTACTGCTGATCCCATTGTCACGCAGGAAGCCATGTATTTCATTTCCTTGGCTGGAAACCCTAAATATATATATATATATATATATATATATATATATTCTGCAGAGTCTGCCATTGCACTCACGTCTTCAATCATATCTCACTCCTCTTCACCACTTATTTATGATATGAATCAGATGCAGAGTCCACTGGAATCCCATGCACCAGTTTTGCACCTAGGGACTTGTGCAAACCTTAGGGCTTGATTTGATCACCACACTTCTGACACTCATCCATGTTGAACCCTGGAATGTGTGTACAATGCTTGCTGCCATGTTCAAATGAACTGCAGCAGTGGGTAGCCTCACAAGGGTGATTATCAAAGCTCTCTTGAAGTATTTTACACATGTATAAAAGTGGGAGGAAATGCACTACTTAGGAAATTGCGGTCTTTTACTATGGAGGCAACTGGCTCTGTGTTTTACCATTACCGTGAAATGGGTCTGTTCAAAATGGCTGTGCTTGCATTCAAGAGCTGTTCCCAGTGCTCATTGATGACAAGACCTTAGGGGAGATTCTCACTGCCCCTGGAGTCTCTACTTCTGTGAACAGGGACAACCATGCAAACAGAGGACTGAAACTTCTCAGGCTTGCAGTTCTGAAATAGCTTCCTGTGGTTTTAGAGCCCTTGGTGGCCAACAGCAGGGCTGTATACATCATACAAGGGCCATTATCAGCAAGGAAAGATTTTTAAGTGGTGATAGCAGATATCTACCCCAGATGCCACATTCATGCTAAATATTTGGAATGGAATCAGTATGTAAATGCTTTAAGTGTTGTGTCTGGCCAGCAGACCACAGCCTGGGTTCTAGCCTGGAAAGGCATTTTGGAAACCTGGAAGAGGAGAGGGGCTAGGTGGCGAGAGAAAGAAATGTAGCCAAGACAGTTACTCTGATCAAAGCTCCAATTTTACTGTTGCGACACTCAGTTATGAAGGAAGGGGGAGGGGACCCGATTCCCGCTGAATAATCTCTGGTCCAGTAGAAAGGTGCACGTGTGTGGCTCCGCAGGTTCCAGCAGTGGGCGTGGCAGAACGAACGAGCAGGAAGCTCCACCCCTGAGCAAGCAGGTTTCAGGCTGGGGGAGGGGAGACTACATTTCCTCCCTTTTATTAACAAAATTTAAAAAAAGAAAAAGCTGGCCTGAGGGGGGGGGGGGAAATTATCTATGCTCAATAGTTCTGCCTGGAATCTAGGGCTAAAGAAAAAACCTGCTTTTCTGGGATTCTTTAACTTTTTTAATGGTAAACTGTATCTGGCTAGACTGTCCTTTCTTATCTTAGTAAACAACTAACTGAAAAGCCTGGAGCTGCAGGCTGTGACTGTATAATGCTAATTAGTACTGAGTAGGTAACTTTCTAGTGGAATTTTAAGTAGGGCGTTGGAACTCTGGCTAAGTTTGACTGAACAATTTTGAAATACACTATAATAAGAATAACACTAAGTTGATATTCCTCCGCATTTTTGGATGATAGGTGGGAAACAGGGAGAAGGGGTTCGACCGGCTCTGTAGTACAAGGCCAATTGGCTTTTTTATTTGGGTGGGAGGCAGTGAAGGGCTTGCCCTTTCAATAGTACGGTCTCCAATCTCTCTCCCCCCTATTAATTAAGTTAAATAAGGCAACACTTAATTGAGGTGATCAAATGATTTTCTCATCCGTAGATGAGTGGGCTTTTAACCTTGGCTTGGGTGGACATTGACCCGATTCCTCCCGTGGGTACTGTTAAGACCCACACTTGTGGCTCTCGGTATCTTTTGGGGAGGGGAGGCAGAGCCGAAAAATATTTTTGATTTTTAGCCAAAATTTGATACCAACCTCTTTCAAACCGGGTTTATCTCACAGGAAACTCAGAAATGGTCAAGCTGGACCTTCCCCTGCAGTAGCTCTCTGCACCAAGCGATGCCCATACTGAATTTGTACGATCACAAACCAGTATGCACAGTTCTGAGTGCTGTGCGGCTCCTAAAGGAGAATTATCAACCTCAGATTTAGCAAAGCCTAAGCAAGAATTATGTCATTAGTAACACCACGACTTGTGGCTAAAATAGGAGCTGGAAGTCGTTCCTCCTCATCCCTGTTTTTTCCACAGCCTAAGGACTAAGGGGACCTCGCAGTAACAGCAAGGGTGAAAAGCCAGAGGCCAGCTAAGGGACTAAGCCCGTCTATCAAAATAAAAACCAATCCTTATTAATATAGAAATATTTACTTTTCTAGCCCTCTAGAAAAACCTAATTTTTAACTCAGACTGAAAGCCACGTGCTGGAAATGTCTTTGGAATGGAGATAACAGCAGCCACCCTTTGCTCTCAAGGGGGGGCGGGGATGCACATCCGCTGGTCCGGCTCGAGAATGTTGATTTACCTGTTTGAAAGACAAAATCTCGACAGTGAGAAAGTAGGAAAGCAGAACTTTTTTGGGGGGGCTAATAAATAGAGAATATCCAGTTGATTTAAATTTGCCAGGATGTGGAGTTCCTTGGGGATTGATTGTTGCATGTAAACACATGCTCTACCTCTGAGCCACATCTCCAGCCCAAGGGTTCATTTTTTTTCTTCCTTCCCAGTACAGTTGGTTTCACATGAAACAGGCTTTCAACCCTCATAGCCACAACTCACACACATCACAACGCATGAACACAGTAGGAGGACAAACATTGTAAAAACATCTGTGTTGTTATACTCAGTGTTGTCTGTCCACTTCCAAGCACGCTCTGACGACTCTCTGTGCAGGCCAATCCAGAAATCAAAAGTCCCCTTGTATCTCATTAGGAAATTCTGTAATAAAACACAAAAAGCCAAGAGTACATGTGTCTCTTTCCTTCAGGTGATCCTGGAGTCTCTCCACTCCACACCTTCCTCTAGAGATAACAGGAGGGTGTAACTGAGGCTCATAGATTTTGGAGCTGTATTACCCCCTAGTTCTCCTCTTGACATCTGTAAGTCTAAAGTACCTCATTTGAATCAAAGTAGCAAGTGTAACAACACATTCCTCTGTGGCCTGGTTAGTTCTGGGTTAACCTCACATTGCCATCTTACATGTGCCATCTTAAAGGAATGCACTCATGACCACCAACTATCCCAGTAAAATGCATATTTGACCTTCCACCTGACTATGAGCACTTCATGAGAGAATGTTTCTTGACTATCTCAGGGCTCCAGTCAGAAGTCAAGCATCAGCAAATGGCACACACTCACATTCCCTATGTCTCCATGTTCTTGGGTTGGGATTCTTCTTAGGCCTCATCTGTAACTCTCTATTGCAAGGCAATGTAATATTCAACATAACAGACAGACGAACCAATCCCTGCCCATTGATTACCAGCTCATCCTGGTTGTCAAATCGAGCTAGTTGGGCCTCTTGTGCCATGCAGAAGTTCTGGGCGAATGTCCAGTTACTTGTGTATTCAGAAAAATAAAAACATTTATTTCCAGATCCAATCCAGTTTTGCGGGCAAGCAGCATAGGTCTTGTTGACTAGGATCTGTTCTGTCTTTGTTGCTAAAATGTAGAGAATACAATGGATCATGACAAGCAGGTCTTCTCTCGTTTTGGCACACCCTCCTGAGCTCAGCTGTGAGGTGTGAATCTGATGGTAGCTTTCCTAACTAATCTGTAGGAATCCTCTCCTGAGTGTGATGGGCCTTTAATTAATGGCCTCCCACCGTGGGCCTGTGTCCCATTCTCTCTCAGGTGCTCACTGTCAGTAGGGCTCCCAGGAAGTGCACTTCTATAACAGCATCACTTTCTGAGCTTTGGATGACCATTGACTACAGTGGGGATTGCTACAGCGGCAAGCACTCTGTAGGGACACCTACTGACACCCAGCCTGATAACTGAGATTACTGTGAGAACTTGTGGGTAGGTAGTATATACGGTGCAGACACGTTGCACTAAAGGATGACTTCAAATACTTAAGGGGACAGTGCAAGATTGTATTGCACTATTCTGAACAGTAGTGGTACCAAAATCCTATAAATTTATTACTTCGTGGACTTTCCATTTAATACTTTCAAAATAGAGTTGAGCCTGGTATCTAAACTCATGGGTCATGGTTGGAGGCACTGTACCTTCCTGGCCTCACTTTTGAAGTTCCTACTTGGAGATTTCCTCTTGCTATTCTCTGCCTTCAATAGTTCCCCCAAGGGGACCTATGTCCCCTGCATCTCTGTCTAGAGCTTGCTGGATGTCATCTTCCCGGGGATGTGCCCATCAAAGCCTCTGTGTTCCTTCACTGCATCTTCCTGCTGGAACCTAAATTGTCAGAGAACAGGACCTTCCAGTGTGTTTTCTCTAGAGCCCTTGCCACAGTGCCTGGCTCACAGTGCTTAGAAAGTATAACTGGCAATGTGAATATGGACAGAGTGTCACAGAATTTGGAGGGTATGTCACTTACCTGACAAAGCAACAGAAAGAGCAACTACAGCTACAGTGAGGACCATGATCACTCCACAACAGCAGTAAAGCTTAGCAGGAGACTCAGGGAAGATGGTTCTGAGACTTTTTCCTTGGAGAATTTTACCTGTAAGATATGAATATAAGAATGCCAATTTCAAGAATTTCTTAAGGAAAATAAAATAAATTTACCACAAAACCCACTTTACAATTGTCTATCAGTTCCTGAAAGGCTTCTGCCAACCCTTTTAGAGAAGGCCCTGGTCTACAAAGGATGTCCACGCAGTCAACAGACACTTAACAGTGATGAATGGTTTTTAGACAGGAAAAGGGTGGCATTGCTACACTATGTACTACTGAAACAACCTGCTGTCGGTCTGCTAAAATTAAAAAAAAAAACAACAACTCAAAACTACTACAGTCCATCTGTAGATGTACAGACTCAAGCACAAAATTTAATACTGTAAAGTCATTAGATGTTTAGAAAAGTAAGGAAGAATGTTTGTGAACTTGTTGAGCAAAAATCATCTTAGATTTAAGAGCAAAATCACTGTCTGCATAACAGGATGGTTATACATTGATGCGGATGACGATGTTGACGTAGAACTAACACCTTTTTAAGGCTAAATTGTACAGCGACTACAAAGCTGTTTGTAAGTGTAAAATGTGATATGCTCCTATCCTACCCACATATTCCCACACTGGAAGGACAGCCTGCATTTAAGTTGCAAAAAAATCTATGTGAATATTTACAGCAGCTTTAAGGATCTCTGTGAAAACGACACATTTGTGACCATTGAAACATCCCTAAGCTGATGACAAGGTAAACCTTCTCTCAACACAAGAAACAGCCCAGAACACGAGCTTGTGCTTGCCCTATCTCATGCCACTTTCACAGGCTAAATGTCTCAAGGGCTTCTTACCCCAAAAGTCCCTAAACTAAGCCTGCAAGTAAGCTTATGCAATTGAGGTCAGAGAGCTACAGGGAGTGGTCCCTTGAGAAGAGACCCCCAACTACCACTACTCTTTCCTCCTCTCACTTCTCTAGAAGGCTCCTGAGAGCTTTTCATAACCTTTTTGTATAATATTTGCTGGTGAGATTCATGCAAATTTCTGAATTCAGGTGTTGTAGACATGGTCTCTCAGCATCTCACCAGCAGTGCATGTTTCTGACACACTACTGATTGGCACTGCACTGTGAGTGATGAGCAGAGGCCATTGCTGTGACAAGCTGAAAGAACTCTTGTGGGACATCTCTGCTTCATGGACCCATTTTATGGCATCTGGAAAGGTGAGTACTCACGGCTATGGCCGAGGAGTGGTGAGAGCGAGAGCGTCTGCAGCAGACAATGGGGGAACAGGTAGGGTAGGGAGTCTGCATATACTTTGAAAACTATTGTTTTAGTCTTATGTAGTTTACATGTAAGAGAGCTTTGTCTGCCTCTGTGTGTGTGTGTGTGTGTACGTACATATGTATGTATGTATGCATGTATGTTTGTATACTCCATGAATACCTAGTGTTAGAAGAGCTTAGAAAAGTGTGTTGGATCCCTGAAAATGGAGTTAGGGGTGGGTGTGTGAGCCAACATTTGGGTGCTGGGAATGAAACCTCAGGTCTCTGCAAGAGCAATAAATGCTCTCAGTGGTTGAGCCAAGTCTCCAGCCCATATATATCTTGATGAAGAACACCTGACTATATGTTTTCAAAATTCATGGAAATGTATACCAAATGAATTAATTTTATTGAGTGCTAATTATAGTTTTTACAGAGTTTTCACTGACTTTAACCCTTGCATTTTGCTCATTTTCGCACACCTAAAATACCAGGAAGCTTCTATTACATTAACAAGCAGGAAAAGGATCCTTAGGATTAGAAAGAAGGCTTTAAGCACTGAGCTTTTGGAGTTTGGATCCACACAGAACTCCCAGGCTTCATTCTTTCTAGTTCTACAGGATATAAAAAGATAGCATGATAAATTCTCCTGTGCTCATTTCCAGCCCCAGCACCTCTCAGCCATGTGTTGCTGTGAGCCCTCCTCAGCCCTCCTCACACTCCCTATAGAAAGTAAGTCTTGGGAGATTTCTAAACCCCTTCATATTCTAAAGGCATGGTTTCATTGTGATTTCTAGTTCTGCACTGTGCTTTAAGAAAATCTTTCCAAATCCAAGAAAAGAGTGGAAACTCCTGTCTGCTTTTAACATTTCCTCTATAACTGGTGAGTAATGTTGGACTTTCAGTGCCTAACTAATTTGTCTCAGCATGTCACTAAGGTCCAGCCATGCTGTCACAAAAGACATCCTATCTTACTAGTACATAGTATTCCAGTATATATGGGAGTATGTATCACAGGTTTTCCACACTCATCCACTGATAGATGTTGATGTATATTTGGTTGGAGCCTTCCACTTGGCCCATACCCCACACCTCCCACCACCCCAGCCCTGGCACCAAAAGCCCAGTTCCACATTCATGGTAGCTCTAGCAACCTTCTCTCCAGCCTAGGTGACCACTCTGGGACTCAAGCCCAGCTTGTGGCAGACAGGTCATTTTCCTTCACCAACAATCTATAAGAACACCTTCCCTGCCATAGCCTGGGCAGGACTTCCCCGTTGTGCCCTGAGACTGGTGACCTTGCCCTGGAACTGTTCTGAAACAAATATGCTTTTCTACTTTTAATTCAGCTCGAATTGGCTTATTAAGTCAGCAGAGAAGCCTATTAGTGTGTTCCATGTGCTGGCTATTGTGAACACACAAGTAACTAAAAATATCTCTTACTAGGGGCTGTGGGGAGTAGAGACAGAACAGATAATAATTTCTTTAAAGTGATATCAGATCTGGTGTTCAAAGGCACAGTAGGATGAATACCACTCACAACGTACCATATTTCCTTTAGACAGGAACAATTCTGGGTTAAAATTTTTGAGATGGGTGGCTGGCCCCGCCCTTTACTGGGTGGGGGGCATATCTATCTACTGGAGGTGGTCTCTTCAGGTTCTACCTCCCCAATGTTGGGCATTTCAGCTAATGCCAGCCCCATTGGGTCCCAGGAGCCTCTTGCATCCCTGGATCTGGCACTTTCTATTGGTTACACTTCTGCCCTCCATTCCCCACCCCCACCCCCACGCCCTGTGCTACATGTTTCTCCTCTCCTAGTCTTCTGGACTTCTCTCCTGTCTCTTCCCATACCTTATTCAGAACTCCCTTTCCCCCTCTTTTTCCCTCTCCCACCCAGGTTCCTTTCTTTCTCTCACTCACATGATTATTTTGTTTCCTGTTCTAAGTGAGATTAAATCATCCACACTTTGGTCTCCTACTTCTTAAGCTTCATATGGTCTGTGAGTTGTATCCTGTGTATTCTGAGCTTTGGGGCTAATAACCACTGATCAGTGAGTTCAGACCATATATGTTCTTTTGGATCTGGGTTACCTCACTCAGGATGTTATTTTCTAGGTCTATGCATTTGCCTGCAAATTTCATGAAGTCTTTGGTTTTTTTTTTGTTTGTTTGTTTGTTTGTTTTTGTTTTTTTGTTTTTTTTGTTTTTTGCTTTTTGTTTTGAGACAGGGTTTCTCTGTGTAGTCCTGGCTGTCCTGGAACTCACTCTGTAGACCAGGCTATCCTCAAACTCAGAAATCTGCCTGCCTCTGCCGCCAAAGTGTGCCACCACTGCCCGGCAGCCCTTGTTTTTAACAGCTGAGTAATATTTCATTGTGTAAATGTAACACAACTTCTTCCCTTAAGGGAGATCTGCAGTGTTTCCAGCTTTTGATTATTATAAAAAAGGCTATTATGAACATAGTTGAGCAAGTGTCTTTGTGGAACAATGGAACATCTCTTGGATATATGACCAGGAGTTGTGTAGCTAGTTATTCAGGAAGAACTATTTCCAATTTTCTGAGTAGCTGGCAGGTTGATTTCTAAAATGGTTGCACCAGCTTGCAATCCCACCAGCAATAGAGCAATGTTCCCCTTTCTCCACATCCTCGCTGGCATCTGCTATCACCTGAGTTTTTTATCTTAGCCATTCTGACTGGTGTAAGGTAGAACCTCAGGGTTATTTTGATTTGCATTTTCCTGATGACTAAGGATGTCAAACATTTTTTTTAGGTGCTTCTCAGCCATTCAAGATTCCTCCGTTGAGAATTCTTTGTATCCCAGTTATGCTGGGTGTTGGGAAAGATATTGTGGCCCTGGCTGTGATCTTGAGTATGTCAGAGCTCCAGTGCTCCTGAGTGTGTCTGATCTGGGAATTGAGCTTCCCCTGTGATCCTGTGATCCTGGGCATTTCAGTGTACCTGGGAATGGGACCCCCTCTGGGTATTTGAACAATAGGTGCAGAGCCAACAACCTAGGTCTGCTCCAGATGCAGGTTCAGACTGGAAGGAATCTGTGCCACTGGCTGGGCAGGAGTCCCTGTGTCCCTGGATCTTGTTGGACCCAGTTACTCTGGCTTTTGGAGCAGATGTTGTGGCCTCCTCACCTCTGATCTTGTGTGTGTTAGAACATCTGGGAGTTGAGCTTTCGGTGTTGTGGAACTGGGTACAGAGTCAAATGGCTAAAGTCCTACATGATACATATGGTGGATATACTGGACTTTGCTCTCAATTACTGTTGCTCATTATACTAGGGAACTATTATACAATAAATTTCTTTACTACATGGATATATTTTACTTTAAGAACATGTAGTGAATGCTCCTTCCTCTCTTATCTGTTGTACTTAGTTCTTTGATAAAAATCTATTGCATTGCTGACATAGCTGCTGTATGTTTCGAATTTACTTACTGTAAATATCTCTCTCAAATGTTCCTGTGTCTGCACATTTTGTGTTGTACCCACTAGGATGGAGCTGCTGCTCCTGGGACAGGTTCCTGGACAGGTCATGGCTCTGTAATTGTGTATTCGCCTTCATCTGCATTTCAGCAGTGCCCTCATTTTCTAATCTACATCATAATTATTCATGATCAGAAGAATGGCCAAATCTAGAGATTCTGTGTGTAAAAATGTTCCAAAATTAAAATATATGGGCTGAGTGTGGTGACTTGCATTTTTAAGGCTAACACTTATGAGCAGAGGCAAGCTGTTTTCCAAGAATTTGAGTCCGTCCTGATCTACAAAGTGAGACTGGAGCTAGCCAGAAGTACAAGTGAGACCCCATTTCAAAATAAATAGTTCCTCCAATTAATAACAGCATCTTTCATCAAAGCATTATTTTTCTCAAAGAACCGGTGATAAGTAAGGGATATTTTCTAATTCTCAGGCATTTATCAGTTTCATTTATTGTGTTTAAAGTCCACTTAATTTCATGTCAATATCCCCTACCTTGTGATTCTGTTTCTCCAACAAACAGAAAACTATGTGCTGACACATGATGTGCTCAGTACTGAGAAGTGATTAATGAATCACCAGTCTGGGCTGGGCTTGTAAAGTCCTTGTTAGGAAGCACATACAGTATATAAGGCTCCTTCTCCTTGACAGTTTCCTTTCAAATCACCTCCTGAATTCAGTTGAGTCATAGTTCTTCCTCTCAGCTCACAGATGAATGCTGCAAAGGTTGAAACGAGTTCCATGGGCATGCTGCAGAGGGCAGACCTCACTGCTGCAGACTGCCTGCAGGAGGGAGAAATGGGTATGCATTTTAATGCACTTTAAATTAAGCTAAAGGGATAGAGGGAAGTTTCAACAGAGACCCTCAGAGGAGCTGAGTGTCCTGCCTGTTAGCCTGCCATGGTGAATCTCTGTAGAAGTGGTGATGTTTGGAGGCATCTGTTATATAAGTTACTCTATCAGAGTATTTAATACTCAAGTATTTCTGAGCAAGAGAAATGAATAATGGATTAACCACAAGAGCCTAAGCCATAGGATTTGTTTGCTTTGGTTTTGATTTTTGGTTGTTTGGTTGCTTTTGAGGTTAGGGTTTTGTTGTATATTCGTTTTCATTTGTTTCTTTAGCGTGTTTTTGGTGTGTGTGTGTGTGTGTGTGTGTGTGTGTGTGTGTGTGTGTGTGTGTGTATATAGCTTGCTAGGACACTCTGGTGAATTAGAGGATGTTGCTGTAGAGCATGCTCCTTATAACCCAGAGTGAAGGAAGCTCTAACAGCACAGTTTTCAATGAACACAGCTGTGAAGTTCCCTGTGGTACTGGGGCTTTGCATAGGTGCTTCAAAAGGAAGAGGAAAGGTGAGGTACAGGGTGAAGCTGAATCCACCCCCCCCCCCCCACCAGCAAATCTTCTGGCATGTATGGTTTGTGCTAAATTACAGAAAATGAACAATCCTTTGGAATTTCTGTTTCAGTATTCAGAAAGAAAACCCTTTTCTACATGGAAACTGTTTCATTCTTTTATTTTTTTATTTCTTTCTACCCTCTTTCATTACTTTAATTTTTGTTTGCTTGTTTGTTTTACTGAAAAAAAATATTGGTTTTCCTGGAAAACAGTGTTCATACTCACCAAGAAAGCAAGATCAAAAAACTGTAGATGCTTTTCAACTGAACAAAAATTGTTCCATAATTGGAACATTTTATTTTCTGAATAGATATACATACACACCCCATAGTTCTGTGAGAGAACTTATCCTGAGTTGAGAATTTATCATACTGTTTTTTGTATATGCTTCAAATTTTTCATAATAAACACTTGAGGTTTAAATAAAAGAAGGAGAAACAAGAAGAGGAGGAGTTAGTATATAAAATTAAAACTATTTTGTGCATTCTTATATATTTCCTGCAACATTATAAACTCATTTATGACTTTTAGAGCCCCTGTAATAGATTCTTTAGAAATATATAAGTAGATATATCCATGTAGTCTTACTATTAAAACTTTTATCTCTTTTCATGATGATTGACTGTGATTTCTTATTCTTGCCCTTCTGTCCTGGACAGGACCCCCAGAGTCAAACTAGAATGGTGTGAGCAGACATCCTTGCCTTGTTCTGGGTCACTGCAGAAAAGCATTTGTGCTGACTGATTTTTGTTTTTGTGTATCATGGTCTTAATTAGGGATTCTATGCTTGGAGGAAACACCATGGCCAAAGTAATTTGGGAATTAGAGTGTTGATTGGGCTTACATAGCACTGTTCATCTCTGAAGAAAATCAGGCCAGGAATTCACACAGGGCAGGAACCTGGAGTCAGCAGCTGACACAGAGGCTGTTGAGGGGTACTGCTTACTAACTTGCTCCTAGCAATTTGCTCCTAATTCTTCTTATAGAAGACAGGACAACCATCCCAGGAATGACATCACCCACAATGCACTGGGTTCTTCCACACCAATCACTAATTAAGAAAATGTAGCACTGTCTTTCCTACAACCCAGACTTATGGAGGTGTTCTATTAATTCGGGTCCCCTACTTCCAAATGACTTTAGCTTATGTCAAGTTGACATAAACCTATCCAGTACAAACATTTTCTCAAGTTAGGGAAGTTCCCTCAATTCTTAATGTGCTCAGAATTGTTATTTTGGATTTACCTAGAATTTTGAACATGCTTTTGCCGATTTTAATGAAATGGTTGTTTTAATTTTCTTATTCTGGTAATATATTGAATTACATATCATTAGGTGGTTCTTTAGAGTGAGTGAGTGAATTATCTAGTTAGCTACATTCATAGAGAGATAGAACAGGGTCTGATAGTTCTCTCAGCCTCTTACTCAATATTTAGCCAAGATCAGCCTTGAAGTCCTTACTTTTTTGTACTAGTAGCCACATTCCTGAGCCACCACTCCTGGCACATTGATTTTTTTCCTCTTTATTATTATTATTATGGTTTCTTCAGCCCTAAGTAGGTCAATTCATATATCTATAGATATACAAATATCTATAGATACTATATCTCTAGATATACTATATCTCTAGATACTATACTATAGATATACTATATCTATAGATACTATACAATTGGCGTCCCACACGGGGCCTGGGAAAAGACAGAGGACACGGGAAGGAACACTGCTGGTTTACAGCTCCATGGAAGAAGAAAATAATTAAAGAAAATTCATACCAGAGAAGGTTGGTATGGGCTAAGCTGGAGCAGTGCTAAACCCGCTTGCTAGATTTTCACTTAGATTCAGCAGTGAGATAATCAGGATCTAGGAACGTAACAGGCAGTTAGCCGCAGCTTCCAGAAGCTGCTTTTTTAGGCGTAAGAAAAGAAAGGGTTTAATAAAAAGGATTTAATAATTAAGTGGATTAGCCGCAGTTAGAAACTGCATCAGTGGGATTGCAAGCTTGTACAACCACTCTGGAAATCAGTCTGGCGGTTCCTCAGAAAATTGGACATAGTACTACCGGAGGATACAGCAATACCTCTCCTGGGCATATATCCAGAAGATGCCCCAACCGTTAAGAAGGACACATGCTCCACTATGTTCATAGCAGCCTTATTTATATTAGCCAGAAGCTGGAAAGAACCCAGATGCCCCTCAACAGAGGAATGGATACAGAAAATGTGGTACATTTACACAATGGAGTACTACTCAGCTATTAAAAAGAATGAATTTATGAAATTCCTAAGCAAATGGATGGACCTGGAGGGCATCATCCTGAGTGAGGTAACCCAATCACAAAGGAACTCGCACAATATGTACTCACTGATAAGTGGATATTAGCCCAGAAACTTAGGCTACACAAGATATAAGATATAATTTGCTAAACGCATGAAACTCAAGAAGAACAAAGACCAAAGTATGGACACTTTGCCCCTTCTTAGAAATGGGAACAAAACACCCATGGAAGGAGTTACAGAGACAAAATTTGGAGCTGTGATGAAAGGATGGACCATCTAGTGATTGCCATATCCAGGGATCCATCCCATAATCAGCTTCCAAACGCTGACACCATTGCATACACTAGCAAGATTTTGCTGAAAGGACTCAGATATAGATGTCTCTTGTGAGACTATGCCGGGACCTAGCAAACACAGAAGTGGATGCTCACAGTCAGCTATTGAATGGACCACAGGGCCCCCAATGGAGGAGCTAGAGAAAGTACGCAAGGAGCTAAAGGGAACTGCAACCCTATAGGTGGAACAACAACATGAACTAACCAGTACCCCGGAGCTCTTGACTCTAGCTGCATATGTATCAAAAGATGGCCTAGTCAGCCATCACTGGAAAGAGAGGCCCTTTGGACTTGCAAACTTTATATGCCCCTTACAGGGGAACGCCAGGGCCAAAAAGTTGGAGTGGGTGGGTAGGGGGTTGGGGTTGGGGTGGGTATGGGGGACTTTTGGGATAGCATTGGAAATGTAAACGAGGAAAATACCTAATTAAAAAAAGAGAGAGAGAGAAAAAAAAAGAAACTGCATCAGGCGGGAAGAAAATGTCCCAGAAGCAGAGAGAAATTTTAGGGGTGCCCTGCTTTGATCTCTCTGGGCCTTACAGCAGAAGTTCTCTGCCCTCTTTGTGTTTTTGTCTAAGGTATTGTCTAATGTCTGGTGCACCAGTCCGTTTACATGTCAATTCATGTGTGGTTTTTTTTTCGTTGTCTGAATGACTGAATGTTCTGTGTTTTCATGTTAGAAAATAAAGATGACTAAATCTTTCTCTGTTGGTATAACAAAGCTGAGAGTGGCCACAGGCTTTAGCCAGAAATCAGGCACATAGCAGGAGGGCCCCTGCTGGAGAAACTGTTCTTTAAAGGAAAAAAGGAGAGTCTGCAGCCTCATAATTTTGGGGCAGAAAAAGCTGATAGATGGTTTGTTCTAAGAAAATTCTCTGCATTCGTGATTATTGCGTTTAGCCAATGATAAAGTGCTTTTTATCTTATGATTGTAGTTAGAAAAATTAATATTCTCTGATTGGTCTAAGTGTAACTGCTTCATTTGTTTGTTTTTTTTTTTATTGGTAATGTGCTCTGCATGTTTTCACAATCAGCTCATAAGTTATTGGTTAAGATTAAATAATTGTTACATTGGTAACAGAAGGTTAGCCTTAAATTGACAACTCAAGAGTCTTTTCATAAGCAGGCCAAAAAACTGGGCCTCCTAAGAGACTTTTAGCTGAGATAATATTTAATGTGATTCTTATCCTAGAAAGTAAGATTAAGATAAGATTTAAAGCAATGTCTCTTTAATGAAGCATTAAAGTTTACATTGTCATACATTCATAGATATAAATTGGCAGCCAAATTTCGCAATGTAGTAGAGAAGTTTTAATGTTGAATCTTAAAGTGATAAATTGTTTTGAAATTGAGTTTTGCTTTCCCAAGGTTATAGTTACAATCCAATATTACTAAGGAACTTAGTAGTTCAAAAATTCGGTCTTCATTACGTGAGAGCCATAATGCTTGAGTTGGAAAAATTTTTCTTATGTTCGAGTTATTGCAAGTTCAGAGCAGCCTCGGGGAAGCTGGCTCGAAATCTCCTTTGTTTCACAAACAGTGACTGAGGAACTTCCCGTGATCTCCAACCTTACCTCTCCCTGCCTTCAGGGAAGATTCCTTAAGATTCAGAGGGAATATCTTTTAATACCTAGGTTTTTTAGTTATACTAGAAAATTGTGGCCCAGAAAATCTAAGAAAAAAAATTGATTTGCTTCAAAATTTTATTTTCAAAGGCTTCCAAGAGATGTTAATTGGCTAAGACCTCACCTTAAACTCACCACAAGAGAACTTAAGCCTTTGTCAGGTGCTACTAAGTGAGACACAAATTAATTGACAAAGAACACAAATTAATTTGCAGAAAATAAAGAAAGCTTTTATAGTTGTTATCAATTATAATCAATGGCAATTAAATATTAGCTGTGCCCACAACAATTCTTTGGCAAGAGAAAACATTATTGTAAAGTTATTTTTCTCATCCTCCCAGCCGAGATTGTTGTCCCACGTGGAGCCAGCTAGCTGCTGGCTGCTGTAGGGTGGGGCCTTGGGACACACAGTTTCCCAGAGCTATAGTGGTTCCTCAGCGAACTCAGAAGAGGGCTGCTTTCACCTTTGCCCCATGAGCCTCCACATGTCCCAACCGGGGTAGCCGTATTTTTCCCCCGCTAAGACTCAGGGTTCTCTGCTGTCCTCGCTTGGGTTTTCTGGTCTACAACAAATTGGGCTGCCTTCAGCCTCTTCTGCCTGAGAAGGCCAAGGGTGGGCAAGGCCGAGGTGGTTTTCACCTCAAAACACAGTTTCAACATCCTATTAGAACCACTCTGGTGCTAATAAAGAATTGTAAAATATATTTGTGTGTTTTAGAAAACCTATAACAAAAATTGTGTCTTAAAAACCTGACTAAGTGTCTGTTCCGTGTTCAAAACAGCATTTAATTTTGTTATTACAGAATATTAATAATTGATCTATTACATACCATCATTTTAAATAAGATTGACAATCAATATCCCAAAGATAAGTTAAAATTGTTTTTATGCATGCTTTTGTATCTTCTATAAATTCATGCATGCATACATCCCAGTTACTGTGTTTAAAAACAACCCCTCTATTGGGAAATAACTAGATGTGAATTAGGTCACATGCTTATTCTTTGAGTTTCCCCTTGTTTCAGCACAGATAATTAAGTTGTGTGCTGTAGATGGTGTTTCAGAATGCTGAACAATTAAACCTTAATTTGTATATTAATAGTCAATGTTATATCTCAGAGCTCACAATTGCTTAAGATTGTTCGTCCTTCAGAAGCTATTAATTCTCAAATTTGCAATTGCTTATGCATATACAATTCATAGAAAAAATGCTGTCCTTTTAAGAAGGCAGTTTTTAGACATTTAATAAATTGTTCTAGATTGCCTAGACATCCTAAAGCAATGCCATGCTAGATTTATATCTCAGGCAATCTATAGGTCCTACATATAAGATAGATTGGATATATAATCTCGTTCTTTATATATTCAAAACAGTTATGATTTAAGATAATATTTTAATATTCTTGGAAATTGTGCATGTCAATTTCTGCTATTAGCGTCCTCAGTTACTGCTTGTCTCCACATAATAGTGTTAATTCTTGAAGACTTATACTTAATAAATTGCTGCAAATAAATACTCTTATTTCTAGTTAATAAATAAATAAATTATGCACATGTGACTATTAATAACTTTTCAAGCTTTCTAGTTACAACCGCTCCTTAAGAGAAACAATTGAAAGTGCAGTTAGTCACTGGCCATGTTACATGAATACTGACTATAACAGTCAAGTAGTTGAGATGTTTTGTCAACAAGTTATTAATTCTAAAGGACAAGATATTGTGGAACTTTAAAACTTTAACTTCTTAAAAGACAAAGAAGGGGGAAATTATATCCCCGTGCATATTATTTAGTGCATTCCCATGCACACTATTTAAATCATACTTTTATTTTAGAATTTTAAAATTTGGATGTCAAAGAGTTTAATAAATGCTTTACAGTATCTTAAAAGGATCTACTTATTGGCATATGGTTTGATTAGTCATTTAATAGAGTCATAATGATTTTTCTCTTTTCTTCAATGTGACCAGTCATTCTAACTCAATCTTGGACTGGTCTAATATTAAGTCCAATATTAGAGATTCCTATTGTAGATAGCTAAAATTAATTACCTAGCAAAGTTAATTTAGAGCTCAACCTCCACTTCCAGAGATTCTCTGGCTTTCCTGCAATTCTCAAAAACCAGCTCCCCCACACCTGGAGGCCAGAGCCTAAGCTTGATTGTTGCTAATTTGCAACTGAATAATTACCTGGGCTTCCCCAAAAGAAGCTTTATACTGTTGCTTTTCACTGTCCCACCTTTGTTTCTCAAGCAGGCCAGCAATGCCCTTCAGCCTGTCTACAGCAGATGTAAAACCTCGCCTCCAACAAGGCAGGATGGCAGTTATTAATTTTCCTCAAGAAGAATTCTAAGTACATATTGTGGCTTTGGTCTGATTTGGGAATATGGTGTGAGATGAAGGCCTGACAGTCAATGATGGGCAACCAGATTACGGAATCATACCAATCTAAGACAGGGGTACATGCCAAAAGGCAGTGGTTATTGATAAAACACCACAGAGCCATGTTTGTGTAATTTATTACACATCCTAGCTGCATGTAACCTCCTATGACGGAATTGGATGGTTCGGAGGATCTGAGATCCTAATTCCCAGGCAGGACTTTAGAGCATAAATAAATTTTATGCCTCGGTCCAGTTTTGTTTTATATTATTTAAAGGAAGAGAAATGTTACCTCCTTCCAGCCTAGCTAGGCTGGCCTCAGACCATCTTAGGCAGAGCCACCTGCTGTGCTGCTTCTCAGCACTCTCCTTTGATGTGCCACTACCTGCCTGAGGCCGAACCTGCCTGAGGCCAAACCGGTTCTCTGAGATTTGGTTCTCAGAGATTTTCCAGAGTTAGCACTTAAAAGGCTGATCTGTCTACTTCGAAGGAATTTTGCCTGGCTGGGAATGGGCCTCCCCTCTTTTTTATAAAGCATGTTTGCCAACATTAAAGTTGAGCTTTGATCAGAATCTTCTCTTAGCTCTATCCTTTCTCTTGCTGCCTAGATTCCCTCTTTTCTTCCAGATTCCAAGATGCCTTCCAGGCTTGAACCCAGACATGTGAGCTGCTGGCTGGCCTCAACACTATACTATAGATATACTATATAGATATAGTATAGATAGTATATCTATAGATATAGTATATCTATAGATAACCCTGTTGATGTTTCTTCTTCATTCTGATCTTCACTTTTTCTGTTTCTTGCTCTTTCATTGGCCTTTAGTCAATAACTGGAAGATTACATGACAAAAAGTCTGTTTCCCTTTCCTCTAGTGTTTTGTGATCCAAGGACATCATTTATGGACTGAAAACTTCTGTGAAGGGGTTTGCACTAGGGGAGTACAAGCCAAATGTACATGATTCTGGGGTAAATTTTATATTTTTCTATAAAAGGTTTTCAAAATTGACATTCTCAGATTTATATTTTCAGGTAAAAAAATCCAAGGAAAATGTTTCAGAATCATCTCCACTGTGTCTCCTGTTAAACTTTACTGCTGCTATGGAGTGATCATGGTCCTCACTGTAGCTGTAATTGCTCTTTCAGTTGCTTTGTCAGGTAAGTGACTTATTCTCCAAATTCTGCAGCACTCTGTCCATATTCACACTGTCAGTTATACTTACTGATCACTGTGACCCAGGCATTGTGGGAAGGGCTCTAGAGAAATCACACTAGAAATTCCTATTGTCTGTGAACTTAGGTTCGAGCAGTAAGATGCAGTGAAGGAACACATAGCCCATGGTGTACACAGGAGTCTTGACTCAACATCCCTGGGAAGATGACATCCTGCAAGCTCTAGACAGACATGCAGGGGACATAGGTCCCCTTGGGGAACTATTCAAGGCAGAGAACAAGGAGAGGAAATCTCAAAGTAGGAACCTCAAGGAGTAGGAACCCAAATCTGCAGCTAAAGGGAAGTGAGGACAGTAAGGAGTCATATGGTTGGGAAGGGTAGAGAACCCATGACCCATGGGTAGAAAGTTCTATAATATATGATTCCTAAGGGATTAGTTGTGGACTGTTTTGAATAATGTGATAAAATCTTATATAACTTTGCTGCCATAGCTGGAGTAAATATTCCATGATATTGGTTTATATCATAGTTTCTGGAGACAGGGCTTCTCTGTGTACCCCTGGTTGCCCTGATACTCAGTATTTATACCAGGCTGGCTTTGAACTTGGAGATCAGCCTGCCTCTGGTTCTCAAGTGCTAGAATTAAAGGTGTGAACCACCAACACCAAATAATGCAATCAACTTTAACTGCACTAATGACAAATACATAAGTTTAAAGGAGTAAACATTTTCCAGTAAATATTAGTCAGTGTAACCTGAACTGCTATGTAACCCTAAAAATACTCAGATAAGAGAAATGACATCACGCTCACTGCTCGCAGCATTTGTCCCTTTCACTGAACCTTCACGGTACTGGGTATGAGAACTGGGAGCAACTATGACACGGTCCCCCACACTAAAAATATTTAGGGGATCATTTCCTGAACTTAACATTTTTGCTTCAAAAGTCACTTGTTTCTTGAAACTCACTAGAACTTTGAAGAGCAGCATATTCATTCTGATATGTTTTTTGTGTTTTTTGCTTTTGTTTTTTCAAGACAGGGTGTCTCTGTGTAGCCCTGGCTGTCCTGGAATTCACTCTGTAGACCAAGCTGGCCTCGAACTCAGAAATCTACCTGTCTCTGGCCCCAAGTGCTGGGATTAAAGTCATGTGACACCACTGCCTGGCTTCATTCTGATATATTAAAGCAAGGAAAAGGAGATGGTAGGAAAGAAAAATGTGCGTATTGTTTCTAAGACATGCTCTGAAATTTTGCTGCATTCAGACCTTCTTATACACACACACAGAAATATTCACCAACAGCAGCAACAGCCTACACACACATGCTTGCACAATTGCACGCACACACACACACACACACACACACATTACTTTAATAGACTCACAGGTGAACACATTACACAGTTCCATCAACATAGCCACTCAAAAACTTGCCAAGTCCCAAACCCTCGTACCTAGCTAACTTTTACACAGAATAGCCATTCTGAAGCCATGAAGCTTTGCTGATGGTTTAGCCTTTCATTGTCAGTCACATTTTTATACACTTCTCTGCCACACACACAAAAAAATTGTGGTAGAGTTGAAACTACAAGCACAATTCTGCTTTTAAACTTTTCACAACTGACAGCCTGTTACTTACATTCTGCCCTTCCTCATCACTTTATGTTACTCTTCCTTCTTCTCCTATGTACATGGTATTCCATGCCCACACACACATCTGCTCACATTGTACACAATAGGCTGGGGCTGCATGTGAGGGAGTACAATGGGCTTGTTTTCTTTGAACTTGGGTGCCCTTCCTTAATATTATACTTTCTAAGTCCCACCACTTTGGAACAAATTTCATTTACAGCTAAAAAATTCTGGTCTGGACCTGTAAGATATTTACATTGTCTGTTATTTAGGTCCATTTACATGCTATTATAGACACTGAGGCAATAAACAAGGATGTGCAAGTATCTCTGTGGTAGGATGTTGAGTTCTCTTCATATATTCCCGGGATGGCATAGTTGGGTCACATGGCAGGTCTATTTTTAAGTTTTCTGAGGACCCTCCAAATGGGCTATATCAGCTTGTACTCCTACCAGCAGTAAATAAGTGTTCCCGAGTCTGCACGTGCTCCTAAGCAAGCTGAGTTTTGCCTACCTATGCCTCCCAATTGCTAGGGTTAAAGGCATATATATACCACCACTCCCCAGCATGGTTGTCAGATTTTTTTTTTTTTTTCAAGACAGGGTTTCTCTGTATAGTCCTGGCTGTCCTGGAACTTACTCTGTAAACCAGGCTGGCCTCAAACTCAGAAATACCACCTGCCTCTGCCTCCCGAGTGCTGGGATTAAAGGCATGTGCTGTCAGATTTCTTAAGGATAGCCAACCTGAGTAGATATAACAAGAGCCAGTGTGTGTGTGTGTGTGTGTGTGTGTGTGTGTGTGTGTGTGTGTGTGTGTGTATGTGTGTGTGATAGAATTATAGAAAGTTTATGATCAAAATTTTGGATTCAAAAACCAGTTGACCCTGCCATGTTTTGCACGCTGGAATTTCCTAATAGTAAAATCCAGGCAAGTGAGGAGTTTCCTTTCTTTTGTTAGAGAAAAAGAGGATGTGAAGGAAGATTATGGGAAAGGAAGGTATGTGATTCTAGGAATCCAGGACAGTCCTAAGGAGTTGATGGCCTAGAAATGAGTTCCTCGCAGGTTATGGTCACTTTGGTCCTAGCACTCAGAAAGCACATCCAAGTGGATTACTGCAGCTCCAGATAAGTTCAGTCTACACAGTGAGATAAAGGCCAGGCAGTGGGACACAGCTAGATTCTGTCTCAAAACACAAAATACAAAGGAAAAAAAGAAAAAAAAAAAAAACCAAACATTTCTTTAGAGCCTCCTGGAAGGCTCTGGATTGGGGACCTTCATGCTGTGAGGGGTCTCTTAGTGATTAGTCAGGAAAACTACAGTGCAAGCCCCAACTTCACAAGTGAGATTTGGATGGCTAGGCAAAGGGCCCAGACATGGAAATGTCTCTTTATTACATTTTACATCACTGTCTTGATTTTAGTGAGAAATAAAATCCCAGCCATGGAAGACCGTGAACCTTGCTACACCGCATGCCCAAGTGGCTGGATTGGATTTGGAAGTAAATGCTTTTATTTTTCTGAAGACATGGGAAACTGGACCTTCAGTCAGTCCTCCTGCGTAGCATCAAATTCCCATCTAGCACTGTTTCACAGCCTGGAGGAGCTGGTGAGAAATGATCAATAATAGATTTGTTGTGTGTCTGTTGAATATGTACTGCCTTGATATAGGGAGCATGAGGCTAAATCATGAGGAAGGATCTCACCCAGGCAGGTGGGGTTTATGCGGAGATCCGTAGTTTTTGACATTTCCTGATGTTATTGCTTCTGGCTTGAGCCCTAAGCTATTGTAGAGATCTGCTCTTGTGTAGTGCTCACAGTAATATCTTCCAGGCCAGGCATACAATCTCCTGAAGAGGTTTTCTGAAGAGATACCATGTGGTCATGTAAGCTTTTCTCCAAGCATTCACATGTTGCATACTGAACGAGGCATCTATTAAAAATGGCAAGGACATCATAAATCATGGACTTCCAAGCCAGAGTTGGACAGGTGATCATTATTATATCTTAGGTTATGGATGTAAAATGCTTACACTGAGAACTGAGGGTCATTATAGCTCCAAAATTGAAGACCCTGAGTTACTCGATGTTGCCATCCTGAGAGGAAGCTTTATGGTGGAAACTCAAAGGTCATGTGAAACTGAGAGACACATATATTTCCTTTATCTGTGTTGTGACAGAATTTTCTGAAGAGATACAAGGGGACTTCTGACCACTGGATTGGCCTGCACAGAGCATCAACACAGCACCCTTGGATATGGACAGACAACACTGAATATAGCAACTTGTACGTTTTCAGAAAACTTTCCCTTATACTGTGTTTATTTGCTGTGAAATGTGTGAGTTGTATCTGTAAGAGATGAATGACTATATCATGTGAAGCCAACTTTACTGAGAAGAAAGAAAACATAAATCTTCAAAGTGCAGGTGTGGCTCAGAGCCAGATTGTCTGCTTACACTCAGAGCCATCACCAGCAACACCACCACATCACAAACCTAAGTCCTTCGGATATGCTCCCATTTATTGGCCATGATTTTCAAGGCATTTACTTAATTCAATTTCTCTCAAAACCTTTCACATGGTGATGATATCTAGGGGAGTTATTGTCTGCTCCATCACCAATGGAAAACTTTTCTTTGCTGGTGTCAGAACTATAGGTGGGTGTTGGGGGCTCCAAAGCCCAGCAAGCCAGTGCAGAACTGCATGGGTAAGACTTGTTGGTTCTCTGTTTGCACTGTACCTGTTCACTGAAGCAAAGACTCAGGGGATATTGGGAACCTCTCTAAAGTCTTCTCATCAAAACTCATGAGATAGCTCTTGTGTGTGAGCATGGCTAGCCATTTTGAGTGGAGTCATTTCACTGGAGTGATAAAACACAGACCCATTCACAGCCATCATAAAAGGCCTTTCAGACATTTACTAAGAATTGGGTTTTTCCTCACTTGTATAACTTATATAAAATACTTCAAAGTAGAACTGAAAATCTCCATCAGTGAGGTCAGATGTGGCAGCAGTTTGTTTGAAAATGGCAGCAAACACCAGTCAATTTCCTTGTACACATTACATAGTTCAACACTGAAGAATAATGAAGGTGTGGTTCAAATTGAGCCCTGAAGATGTAAAACATTCTCAGTGCAACTAGCACTGGTGTTTAAATGCACTGTTGACGTGTGCAGTAACTATTGATTGTTTATTTATTTATTTATTTATTTATTTATTTTGATTTAGGGTTCTCACGAGAGGAGGAGGAGAATGTGGCTTCCTGAGTGATAATGGGATCAGCAGTGGCAGGAGCTACACACATAGGAAGTGGATTTGTAGCAAGTTTGTCAGTAGTTGTAAATCCAGAGTAGGAAGTGTACCAAGGCATGTGTGAGAATCAATCAGATGCTCTATGACCTGTTATCTACAGTTGGTGCTCTGCTCCTGATCAACCAAAACCATTATCAAAAACCAAAACCATTATCAAAATCCAGCAATAATCACATTGACAGCCAAGATGAAAATTAGTTTAGAGGAGTGTTGGGCACCGGACAACCTGAGTAGGAGACAACCTGAGTCCCGCCAGAGTACTGGTGCTCTGGGCGGCCATACTCAGGAGTACTGCTGCAAACTTTCAACGTGGCCCCGGGTGGGTGTCTGGCTGTGGGAAGCCAGAGAACCCCAGCCCGCGGGAGTTGGGGTGTGTGGACAAGTGGCATTCCGAGGTCTCTGAGCCTCATGGATGCCAGAGATAACAGGTTCTCCGTCTCGAGCATCCCAGACACCGTTGGACACTGTGAAAGAGCTAAGGACAAAGTGGGAGCCCAGGGGGCAGCTTGGACAATTTTTCCTGATCTGAAAAGAATCTAGTAAAGAGTAAAATTCAAATGGCATACACACGTATGGAATTCTCAAAAAAGATGAGACTCTCGCCTCGCCCCCTGCTGTCTCCTCCCTTTGGTCCTGGGGATGGCCAAGCACTATTTATTGATATTGATCTTACTTCCTGTGCTAAGCACATTATTTTGAGAAATGTTTTGCAGTTCTTATCAAGTTTAGTGTATCTGGTTTTATACTGAAGTCTTTGGTCCATGTCGAACTAAGTTTGGTACAGAGTGATAAGTATGATATATTTGCATTTTTCTAATAAAGACAGTTTGAAGATCAGTTTCACCAGTTTCATTTGTTGAAGATGCTGGCTTTTTATCTGGTGTGTATTTATAGATTCTTTATCAAACATCAAGTGTCCAGGGGCTGGAGACTCTGCTGTTAAGAGCATTGGCTGCTCTTCCAGAGGAACACAGTTCAGTTCCCAGCACCCATGTGGCAGCTCACATCTATTTGTAACTCTAGCTCCAGGAGATTGACACTGTAACACAGACACACATACAGGTAAAACATCAGTGCACAGAACTGGAGAGACGACTCAGTGGTTAAGAGCACTGACTGCTCTTCCAGAGGTCCTGAGTTCAATTCCTACCAACCACATAAAATGAGGATCCTATGTCCTCTTCTGGTATGTCTGAAGACAGCAACAGTGTACTCACATACATTAAATAAATAAATAAATAAATAAATAAATAAATAAATAAATAAATGGATGGATCTTAGATGACCACAGGAGGAGGGACACTGAACCAAGGTTATCTACTGTCCCAAAAAATTAAAATCAATGCACATAAAAATAAATCCTTAAAAAAATGTGAGATGTCCATAAGCATGTAGACTTACATTTCTGTCATTAATATGATTCTGATGCTCAGCAGGTTTGCTTTTTGGTTTTGTTTTAACACTGTGCTGTTTGCATCACTATACCTTTGTAATAAAATCTGAGATCACAGAGAGTGATACCTCCAGCAAATTCTTTTATTGCTCAAGACTGTTTAACTATCATGTGTTTGTGTGTGTGTGTGTCAATATATAGCTAAAGATTGTCCTTTCAATATCTGTGAAGAATTGTGCTGGACTTTTAATAGGGATTACATGGAATCTGTAGATTGCTTTATGTAGGATGGTCATTTTTACTATATTAATCTTACTGATCCATGAGCATGGGAGATCTCTCCATCTTCTAAGTGTTTATCATCTGTAGGACCTTCCCAAAGGAATTTAGAGACTCACCTATATATACTATCATGTCTTCTGTGAAATAAGGTACTTTGACCTTTTTCTTTCCTATTTGTATCCTCGTGATCTCCTTCTGTTGTCTTATAGCTCTAGCTAAGCCTTCAAGTACTATATTGAAAAGGTATGGAGAGGGTGGAAAACCTTATCTTGTTCCTGATTTTAGTGGAAATGCTTTGAGTTTCTCTCTATTTAGGTTGATGTTGGCAGGATGTTAGCTGTAACCTTCATTTCTTATGTTGACTTTCATCATAAATTGATGTTGAATTTTTTTTCTAAATGTGATTTTTTTTCATCTAATGAGATGATCACATGGTTATGTCCTTTGAACCATCCCTATATCTCTGATATGATATCTACTTGATCATGGTTGATGATCTTTTTTTATTGTTCTTACAATTCAGATTGAGAATTTTTGTATCTATGTTCATAATGGAAATTTGTTGGTAATACTCTTTCTTTGTTGTGTGTTAGGTGTATCAGACTAATTGTGGCCTTGTTTGTAAAAAAAAAAATTATACAATGGTTCTACTGTTTATATTTCGTGGAATAATTTGAGGAGTTTTGACATCAAGTCTTTAAACGTTTGTGGAATTCTGTTCTAAATCAATCTATCCTGGGCCGTTTTTTGGTTGGTAGACATTTAATTACCACTTCTATTTCACTAGGGATTATATGTCTGCTCAAATGCCTGCCTAATATTGGTTTAACTTTGGTAAGTGGTATATGTCAACAAATTTATCCATGTCTTTTAATTTTTTCAATTAGGTATACTATAGATTTTTAAAATATGTCCTGGATTTCTTTGTTGCCTGTTGTTATATACACATTTTTCTCTAATTTTTTAATTTGCATTTTCCCTCACTGTCTTTTAGTTAAGTTGGCTAAGGATTTATGAATCCTCTTGATTTCATCAAAGAACCAACCGTTTATTACATTGATTCTTAGAATGGTGTTTGCTTATTGAAAGCTGTTTGTGTCTATTTTACTGATTTCAGCCCTCATTTTGATTATTTCTTGCTATCTACTTGCTCAAGTACTGTGAGCTACTCACCAGAGAAGAATACCCAGACACAGGTTTAATCCAATATAAAGCCTTTATTAGCCACCCGCGAACTAAACTGCCTCTTCAGGACCCCAGGGTAGGCCCAAGTTTATTCCAGTGTGAACTTTTGAGCACAAAACAAAACAAAACGAAACATACTGCCCCTCCAATTTTCTGTCTGTACCCAGAGCTGATCCTGTGCCACAGTGCTCTGTACCCACCCAAATATCTCCAGGAGAGAGCTGGTCTCCCAGGGATGCTGTGAGCACAGGTAAGACCAACACTTCTGCTCTGAGGGACCCACCCGGAGACCTCAGGACTCAGGAGTGGAGGAGCAGCTTGGGACAAGATCCTGCCAGTTTCCATCTGCACCCAGAGCTGATCCTGTGCCACAGCACTCCATACTGAAATACTGCCAGGGAGAGAGATGGTCTCCCAGGAGTTCTGGCACACCTGTGAGCATCACTTCTGTTCAAATTCTTGGCCCAAGAGGAACCAGCATAGTGTCATCGAGACACAGAAACCATTCAACAGCTAGGGACAGGACCTTTCAGGTTTCTGTCTGCACCCCAGAGCTGACACTGTTCCACATCTCTCCATACCCAATGTCCTCCTGGAGAGAACTGGTCTCCCAGGAGTACTGACAGGAAAGCTTGCAGGAAGGACAAGCCACAGTCAGAGACAGCAAAACCAGCTAACACCAGAGATATCCAGATGGTGAGAGGCAAGGGCAAGAACATGAGCAACAAAAGCAAGGCTATTTGGCATTATTAGAACCCAGTTCTCTCACCATAGCGAGCCCTGGATACTCCCAACAAACCAGAATAGCAAGAAGCGGATTTAAAGTCACATCTCATGATGATGATAGAGGACATTAAGAAGGACATAAATAACTCTCTTAAGGAAATAAAGGAGATTTTTCTATCCAGGGTCTCTCTGAGGCTGGCCTGCACAGGAGAGGCACAGGCTGTAAAAGCAACAGAGCTTCTTGGACAGGGTCCTTTCAGGCCTTCATCCTCATCCAGGAAGCAAAGCTGAACCTCAGACCTCTGTGCACCTTCCCTGCCAGAGGAGTGTTGGCCCTGGCCTACTAGGGAGTGCTCTGACCCTGGAACTCAGGAGAGAGCTAGTCTCCCAGGAGTGCTGACAAAGACTAACAGACTAACAGTAAGAAAAAGCTCCAGCCAGACACACCTAGAACATCTAACACCAGAGATTACCAGATGGCAACAGACAAGCATGAGAATCTTACTAACAGAAATCAAGACTGCTCAGCATTATCAGAACCCAGTACTCCCACCACAGTGAGTCCTGGATACCGCAACACACCAGAAAAAGCAATATTTGGATTTAAAATCATATCTAATGATGCTGGTAGCAGATTTTTTTTTTTTTTTTTTTTTAGCATATCTGGCTTATTTTACTTAAAATGTTTTCAAGATTCAGCTATATTGTAGTATGTATCAGATTTTTCTTTCTTTCTTTTTTTTTTTTCCATTTTTTATTAGGTATTTAGCTCATTTACATTTCCAATGCTATACCAAAAGTCCCCCTTACCCACCCACCCCCACTCCCCTACCCACCCACTCCCCCCCTTTGGCCCTGGCGTTCCCCTGTACCGGGGCACACAAAGTCTGCGTGTCCAATGGGCCTCTCTTTCCAGTGATGGCCGACTAGGCCATCTTTTGATACATATGCAGCTAGAGTCAAGAGCTCAGGGGTACTGGTTAGTTCATAATGTTTTTCCACCTATAGGGTTGAAGATCCCTTTAGCTCCTTGGATACTTTCTCTAGCTCCTCCATTGGGAGCCCTGTGATCCATCCATTAGCTGACTGTGAGCATCCACTTCTGTGTTTGCTAGGCCCCGGGATAGTCTCACAAGAGACAGCTACATCTGGGTCCTTTCGATAAAATCTTGCTAGTATATGCAATGGTGTCAGCGTTTGGATGCTGATTATGGGGTGGATCCCTGGATATGGCAGTCTCTACATGGTCCATCCTTTCATCTCAGCTCCAAACTTTGTTTCTGTAACTCCTTCCATGGGTGTTTTGTTCCCACTTCTAAGGAGGGGCATAGTGTCCACACTTCAGTCTTCATTTTTCTTGAGTTTCATGTGTTTAGGAAATTGTATCTTATATCGTGGGTATCCTAGGTTTTGGGCTAGTATCCACTTATCAGTGAGTACATATTGTGTGAGTTCCTTTGTGATTGTGTTACCTCACTCAGGATGATGCTCTCCAGGTCCATCCATTTGGCTAGGAATTTCATAAATTCATTCTTTTTAATAGCTGAGTAGTACTCCATTGTGTAGATGTACCACATTTTCTGTATCCATTCCTCTGTTGAGGGGCATCTGGGTTCTTTCCAGTTTCTGGCTATTATAAATAAGGCTGCTATGAACATAGTGGAGCATGTGTCCTTCTTACCAGTTGGGGCTTCTTCTGGATATATGCCCAGGAGAGGTATTGCTGGATCCTCCGGTAGTACTATGTCCAATTTTCTGAGGAACCGCCAGACTGATTTCCAGAGTGGTTGTACAAGCCTGCAATCCCACCAACAATGGAGGAGTGTTCCTCTTTCTCCACATCCTCGCCAGCATCTGCTGTCACCTGAATTTTTGATCTTAGCCATTCTGACTGGTGTGAGGTGGAATCTCAGGGTTGTTTTGATTTGCATTTCCCTGATGATTAAGGATGTTGAACATTTTTTCAGGTGCTTCTCTGCCATTCGGTATTCCTCAGGTGAGAATTCTTTGTTCAGTTCTGAGCCCCATTTTTTAAGGGGGTTATTTGATTTTCTGAGGTCCACCTTCTTGAGTTCTTTATATATGTTGGATATTAGTCCCCTATCTGATTTAGGATAGGTAAAGATCCTTTCCCAGTCTGTTGGTGGTCTTTTTGTCTTATAGACAGTGTCTTTTGCCTTGCAGAAACTTTGGAGTTTCATTAGGTCCCATTTGTCAATTCTCGATCTTACAGCACAAGCCATTGCTGTTCTGTTCAGGAATTTTTCCCCTGTGCCCATCTCTTCAAGGCTTTTCCCCACTTTCTCCTCTATAAGTTTCAGTGTCTCTGGTTTTATGTGAAGTTCCTTGATCCACTTAGATTTGACCTTAGTACAAGGAGATAAGTATGGATCGATTCGCATTCTTCTACATGATAACAACCAGTTGTGCCAGCACCAATTGTTGAAAATGCTGTCTTTCTTCCACTGGATGGTTTTGGCTCCCTTGTCGAAGATCAAGTGACCATAGGTGTGTGGGTTCATTTCTGGGTCTTCAATTCTATTCCATTGGTCCACTTGTCTGTCTCTATACCAGTACCATGCAGTTTTTATCACAATTGCTCTGTAGTAAAGCTTTAGGTCAGGCATGGTGATTCCACCAGAGGTTCTTTTATCCTTGAGAAGAGTTTTTGCTATCCTCGGTTTTTTGTTATTCCAGATGAATTTGCAAATTGCTCCTAATTCGTTGAAGAATTGAGTTGGAATTTTAATGGGGATTGCATTGAATCTGTAGATTGCTTTTGGCAAGATAGCCATTTTTACAATGTTGGTCCTGCCAATCCATGAGCATGGGAGATCTTTCCATCTTCTGAGATCTTCTTTAATTTCTTTCTTCAGGGACTTGAAGTTTTTATCATACAGATCTTTCACTTCCTTCGTTAGAGTCACGCCGAGATATTTTATATTATTTGTGGCTATTGAGAAGGGTGTTGTTTCCCTAATTTCTTTCTCAGCCTGTTTATTCTTTGTGTAGAGAAAGGCCGTTGACTTGTTTGAGTTAATTTTATATCCAGCTACTTCACCGAAGCTGTTTATCAGGTTTAGGAGTTCTCTGTTGGAATTTTTAGGGTCACTTATATATACTATCATATCATCTGCAAAAAGTGATATTTTGACTTCCTCTTTTCCAATTTGTATCCCCTTGATCTCCTTTTGTTGTCGAATTGCTCTGGCTAATACTTCAAGTACTATGTTGAAAAGGTAGGGAGAAAGTGGGCAGCCTTGTCTAGTCCCTGATTTTAGTGGGATTGCTTCCAGCTTCTCTCCATTTACTTTGATGTTGGCTACTGGTTTGCTGTAGATTGCTTTTATCATGTTTAGGTATGGGCCTTGAATTCCTGATCTTTCCAGAACTTTTATCATGAATGGGTGTTGGATCTTGTCAAATGCTTTTTCTGCATCTAACGAGATGATCATGTGGTTTTTGTCTTTGAGTTTGTTTATATAATGGATTACATTGATGGATTTTCGTATATTAAACCATCCCTGCATCCCTGGAATAAAACCTACTTGGTCAGGATGGATGATTGCTTTAATGTGTTCTTGGATTCGGTTAGCGAGAATTTTATTAAGGATTTTTGCATCGATGTTCATAAGAGAAATTGGTCTGAAGTTCTCTATCTTTGTTGGATCTTTCTGTGGTTTAGGTATCAGAGTAATAGTGGCTTCATAAAATGAGTTGGGTAGAATACCTTCTACTTCTATCTTGTGAAAAAGTTTGTGCAGAACTGGAGTTAGATCTTCTTTGAAGGTCTGATAGAACTCTGCACTAAACCTGTCTGGTCCTGGGCTTTTTTTGGCTGGGAGACTATTAATAACTGCTTCTATTTCTTTAGGGGATATGGGACTGTTTAGAAGGTCAACTTGATCCTGATTCAACTTTGGTACCTGGTATCTGTCCAGAAATTTGTCCATTTCGTCCAGGTTTTCCAGTTTTGTTGAGTATAGCCTTTTGTAGAAGGATCTGATGGTGTTTTGGATTTCTTCAGGATCTGTTGTTATGTCTCCCTTTTCATTTCTGATTTTGTTAATTAGGATTTTGTCCCTGTGCCCTTTAGTGAGTCTAGCTAAGGGTTTATCTATCTTGTTGATTTTCTCAAAGAACCAACTCCTCGTTTGGTTAATTCTTTGAATAGTTCTTCTTGTTTCCACTTGGTTGATTTCACCCCTGAGTTTGATTATTTCCTGCCGTCTACTCCTCTTGGGTGAATTTGCTTCCTTTTTTTTCTAGAGCTTTTAGATGTGTTGTCAAGCTGCTAGTATGTGCTCTCTCCCATTTTTTCTTGAAGGCACTCATAGCTATGAGTTTCCCTCTTAGAAATGCTTTCATTGTGTCCCAAAGGTTTGGGTACGTTGTGGCTTCATTTTCATTAAACTCTAAAAAGTCTTTAATTTCTTTCTTTATTCCTTCCTTGACCAAGGTATCATTGAGAAGAGTGTTGTTCAGTTTCCATGTGAATGTTGGCTTTCTGTTATTTATTTTGTTATTGAAGATCAGCCTTAGTGCATGGTGATCTGATAGGATACATGGGACAATTTCAATATTTTTGAATCTGTTGAGGCCTGATTTGTGACCTATTATGTGGTCAATTTTGGAGAAGGTACCATGAGGTGCTGAGAAGAAGGTATATCCTTTTGTTTTAGGGTAAAATGTTCTGTAGATATCTGTCAGATCCATTTGTTTCATCACTTCTGTTAGTTTCAGTGTGTCCCTGTTTAGTTTCTGTTTCCATGATCTGTCCATTGGTGAAAGTGGTGTGTTGAAGTCTCCCACTATTATTGTGTGAGGCGCAATGTGTGCTTTGAGCTTTACTAAAGTTTCTTTAGTGAATGTGGCTGCTCTTGTATTTGGAGCATAGATATTCAGAATTGAGAGTTCCTCTTGGAGGATTTTACCTTTGATGAGAATGAAGTGTCCCTCCTTGTCTTTTTTGATGACTTTGGGTTGGAAGTCAATCTTATCAGATATTAGGATGGCTACTCCTGCTTGTTTCTTCATACCATTTGCTTGGAAAATTGTTTTCCAGCCTTTCATTCTGAGGTAGTGTCTATCTTTTTCTCTGAGATGAGTTTCCTGTAAGCAGCAAAATGTTGGGTCTTGTTTGTGTAGCCAGTTTGTTAGTCTATGTCTTTTTATTGGCGAGTTGAGACCATTGATGTTAAGAGATATTAAGGAAAAGTAATTGTTGCTTCCTGTTATTTTAGTTGTTAAAGGTGGCATTCTGTTCTTGTGGCTGTCTTCTTTTAGGTTTGTTGAGGGATTACCTTCTTGTTTTTTCTAGGGCGTTGTTCCCGTTCTTGTATTGGTTTTTTTCTGTTATTATCCTTTGAAGGGCTGGATTCGTGGAGAGATAATGCGTGAATTTGGTTTTGTCGTGGAATACTTTGGTTTCTCCCTCTATGATAATTGAGAGTTTGGCTGGGTATAGTAGCCTGGGCTGCAGTTTGTGTTCTCTTAGTGTCTGTATAACATCTGTCCAGGCTCTTCTGGCTTTCATAGTCTCTGGTGAAAAATCTGGTGTGATTCTGATAGGCTTGCCTTTATATGTTACTTGACCTTTTTCCCTTACTGCTTTTAGTATTCTATCTTTATTTAGTGCATTTGATGTTCTGATTATTATGTGTCGGGAGGAATTTCTTTTCTGGTCCAGTCTATTTGGAGTTCTGTAGGCTTCTTGTATGTTCATATGCATCTCATTCTTTAGATTTGGGAAGTTTTCTTCAATAATTTTGTTGAAGATGTTTGCTGGACCTTTGAGTTGAAAATCTTCATTCTCATCCACTCCTATTATCCGTACGTTTGGTCTTCTTATTGTGTCCTGGATTTCCTGGATATTTTGAGTTAGGATCTTTTTGCATTTTCCATTTTCTTTGATTGTTGTGCCGATGTTCTCTATGGAATCTTCTGCACCTGAGATTCTCTCTTCCATCTCTTGTATTCTGTTGCTGATGCTCAAATCTATGGTTCCAGATTTCTTTCCTAGGGTTTCTATCTCTAGTGTTGCCTCGCTTTGAGTTTTCTTTATTGTGTCTACTTCCCTTTTTAGGTCTAGTATGGTTTTGTTCATTTCCATCACCTGTTTGTATGTTTTTTCCTCTTTTTCTGTAAGGACTTCTACCTGTTTGATTGTGTTTTCCTGTTTTTCTTTAAGGACTTGTAACTCTTTAGCAGTGTTCTCCTGTATTTCTTTAAGTGATTTATTAAAGTCCTTCTTGATGTCCTCTACCATCATCATGAGATATGCTTTTAAATCTAGGTCTAGGTTCTCAGGTGTGTTGGGGTTCCCTGGACTGGGCGAAGTGAGTGTGCTGGGTTCTGGTGATGGTGAGTGGTCTTGGTTCCTGTTAGTAAGATTCCTCCGTTTACCTTTCGCCATCTGGTAATCTCTGGAGTTAGTAGTTATAGTTGACTCTGTTTAGAGATTGTTCTTCTGGTGATTCTGTTACCGTCTATCAGCAGACCTGGGAGACAGATTCTCTCCTCTGAGTTTCAGTGCTCAGAGCACTCTCTGCTGGCAAGCTCTCTTACAGGGAAGGTGCGCAGATATCTTGTATTTGGACCTCCTCCTGGCCGAAGAAGAAGGCCCAAAACAGGACCTTTCTCAGACACTGTGTTGCTTTGGCAGTTCCCAGGTGGTACAGACTCTCACCTAAGCAGACTAAATTCCTAAGTTCCTTGGAGTCCCGGGACCAAGATGGCGACCGCTGCTGCTGTGGCTTAGGCCGCCTCCCCTGCCGGGTGGGCACCTGTCCTCCGGTCCGGAAGGTGGCCGGCTGTCCCCGGCCCACACAGGGTGCTGCCTCAGCGCCTCTGTGCTTCTGCCTGTTCCAGAATCTGTCAGGTTCTCTGGCGCACCCTCTCACCTGTTCAGACTAATTTCCTAAGTTCGGCGGGTCTCGGACCAAGATGGCGACCGCTGCTGCTGTGGCTTAGGCCGCCTCCCCAGCCGGACGGGCACCTGTCCTCCGGTCCGGACGGTGGCTGGCTGTCCCCGGCCCACAAAGGGTGCTGCCTCAGCGCCTCTGTGCTTCCGCCTGTTCCAGAAGCTGTCAGGTTCTCTGGCGCACCCTCTCACCTGTTCAGACTAATTCCCTAAGTTCGGCGGGTCCCGGACCAAGATGGCGACCGCTGCTGCTGTGGCTTAGGTCGCCTCCCCAGCCGGGCGGGCACCTGTCCTCTGGTCCGGAAGGTGGCCGGCTGTCCCCGGCCCACACAGGGTGCTGCCTCAGCGCCTCTGTGCTTCTGCCTGTTCCAGAAGCTGTCAGGTTCTCTGGCGCACCCTCTCACCTGTTCAGACTAATTTCCTAAGTTCGGCGGGTCCCGGACCAAGATGGCGACCGCTGCTGCTGTGGCTTAGGCCGCCTCCCCAGCCGGGTGGGCACCTGTCCTCTGGTCCGGAAGGTGGCCGGCTGTCCCCGGCCCACACAGGGTGCTGCCTCAGCGCCTCTGTGCTTCCGCCTGTTCCAGAAGCTGTCAGGTTCTCTGGCGCACCCTCTCACCTGTTCAGACTAATTTCCTAAGTTCGGCGGGTCCCGGACCAAGATGGCGACCGCTGCTGCTGTGGCTTAGGTCGCCTCCCCAGCCGGGCGGGCACCTGTCCTCCGGTCCGGAAGGTGGCCGGCTGTCCCCGGCCCACACAGGGTGCTGCCTCAGCCCCTCTGTGCTTCTGCCTGTTCCAGAGGCTGTCAGGTTCTCTGGCGCACCCTCTCACCTGTTCAGACTAATTACCTAAGTTCGGCGGGTCCCGGACCAAGATGGCGACCGCTGCTGCTGTGGCTTAGGCCGCCTCCCCAGCCGGGCGGGCACCTGTCCTCCGGTCCAGACGGTGGCTGGCTGTCCCCGGCCCACAAAGGGTGCTGCCTCAGTGCCTCTGTGCTTCCGCCTGTTCCAGAAGCTGTCAGGTTCTCTGGCGCACCCTCTCACCTGTTCAGACTAATTTCCTAAGTTCGGCGGGTCTCGGACCAAGATGGCGACCGCTGCTGCTGTGGCTTAGTCCGCCTCCCCAGCCGGGCGGGCACCTGTCCTCTGGTCCGGACGGTGGCTGGCTGTCCCCGGCCCACAAAGGGTGCTGCCTCAGCGCCTCTGTGCTTCCGCCTGTTCCAGAAGCTGTCAGGTTCTCTGGCGCACCCTCTCACCTGTTCAGACTAATTTCCTAAGTTCGGCGGGTCCCGGACCAAGATCCTGGTAGCAGATTTTAAGAAGGACATTAATAACTCCCTTAAAGAAACACAGGAGAACACAGCCAAACTTCGTAAAATGAAAGTATGCTTTTGATATTGATTTTAACGAGAATGGATTTTTTTATAATTGGGTTTTGCTTTCCAAAGTTATGGTTATTGCAAAAGAAATTTAAAAATTATGGTTAAATTGCCAGTGTTCCATTGGCTGTAGTTTGCAGTTTGATCACAAGTTCAGGATTCTTAACTCACCCATATTTTGTAATTAGGATGATTGCAAGAGTAATAAAAGTTAAAAACAGCTGTGGCCAGTATGGGCCCACTGCCCCATTCACATGAGCTTTATTGGATACAATGGTAAAAGCAAAATTTACCCACCAAGATTGGAAAGGAGATCTCAGTGGGAATTTATTTGGTATCAGACTGGCTCCTGATAAGCTGTTTCAGGAATTTGTGGATAGACTAGTAAAAACAGCTTGTAGAATTTTCAGAGACCCTCAAGCACGGTTCCTTTTATTACACAATTATCTTATGAGAATGCTAATTCAGCTCACTGTGGCCATCCAGCCATACAAAGCAAAGCCAGACTTATCTGGATATATTTCTTTTTGTGCAGAAATTGGACCCTCATACACTCAGGGTCTAGCTATGGCTGCTGCCTTCGAGGGGACTACAGTACAAGCAATGCTTTCACAGAACCAAGGTTATAAGGAATGTTTTAAGTATGGGGGCATAAATCATTTCAGGAAAGACTGTCTAAAAATTAGAGGCATAGACAGACAGTAGAATTGCTCTTCTGGAATCTGTCCTCACTGCAAGAGGAGTAATCATTGGGCCAGGACTCAGCCAATAGGCTCAGATTAAGAAATATTTACATTTGAGTTAATGCAAAGCTCAGAGAAGCCTCTATGTTTGTATCTTGCAAACCCTGCCTACAGAAGTTTGGGGCCCTCACCTTGCCTCCAGGGAAATATTTTAAAGCCAAGACAGCATTATTACAGCTCTATCTAGGTGTTGTTCAAAATAAAGTTCAAACTTAAGATATATGAAAGGTCAATGAGGGTGTGGAACTTGTAGAGTCAGTCTGGCCTGCCTACTCCATATAGAATTATTAGGGATTTGGAGGGTTGTTTTTCTTTTGCATCCTGATAATTGTAAAGAGTTTGCTTCTAGTGAGCTTGTAATCATTGGAAAGTTTTGCCTCTAAGAATGGCTAATAGACTTACATTATGTAAAAAAAAATTGTTTTTGTCTCTGCTTTAATACAAGAAGTTAGGACTGTGAATCTTTCAGTGTATATTATTCATTATGTGTATATTTTGTTAGCTAATCCCTCTGAAGGAATTTTACTACAAACCTTTGCTCCTATTCAATGAGCTCTAAAACTTTGGGGAGTAGTTGTTGCTCCAGAAAAGATTCAAAGGCAATATCTTTTTCAATATTTGGGGCCTCAGTTATATCTTAGAAAAATTGTGGCACAGAAAATTCAAGAAAGAAATGATGATTTGCTTACTTCAAATTATTTTCAAAAGCTTTTAGGAGATGTTAATTGGTTAAGACCTTACCTTAAGCTCACCACAGGAGAACTTAAACCTTTGTTTGATAATCTCAAGGGGGATGTAAGTTAATTGGTGAGGGATGAATAGTTTTGCAGATAGTAGAGGAAGCAGCGATAATCAATTGCTGGCAGTTTGTTATGTGCCCACAGCAATTCTTTGGCTAAGGGAGCATTAATTCATCTCTAAGTAAAATTTTACCATCTTACTATGAGCTGTTGTGGTGTTAATAAAAAAAAAAATTGTAGGTGTGGGAAGCCGCCCCCACATTCGCCGTTACAAGATGGCGCTGACAGCTGTGTTCTAAGTGGTAAACAAATAATCTGCGCATGTGCCAAGGGTAGTTTTCCACTACATGTGCTCTGCCTTCCCCGTGACGACAACTCGGCCATGGGCTGCAGCCAATCAGGGAGTGATACGTCCTAGGCGAAGGATAACTCTCCTTAAGAGGGACGGGGTTTCGCTTTCGCTTTGGGCTTGGGGGGCTTGCACTCTTGCTCCTGAAGATGTAAGCAATAAAGTTTTGCCGCAGAAGATTCTGGTTTGCTGCGTCTTTCCTGGCCGGTCGTGAACGCGTGTAAGAGTTGGTGCCGAAATCCGGGAAGAAAGAACCCAGGACGAAAAAACCCGGGACAAGAAAACTCGGGACGGGAGTTAACCATCACCGGCGCAAGGAAGATTCTTCATTCCGGAACCAGAACTGCGGGTCATGGTAATGAAGTGTTCCCATAAAACAGACTGTTGAGAAGGATTCAACTGCATGAATTCAGAACTCTTCAGCTGGGGAACGGTGGTAATAAAGTGTTCCCGCAACACAGACTGTTGAGAAGGATTCAACTGCGTGAATTCAGAACTCTTCAGCTGGGGAACGGTGGTAATAAAGTGTTCCCGTAAAACAGACTGTTGAGAAGGATTCAACTGCATGAATTCAGAACTCTTCAGCTGGGGAACAGGGGTACCAGTGAGTACAGCTTTACAAGGTAAGTCTGGTCTTGAACTTTCTAACGAAATTCAAGACAGTCTATCAGAAGTAAAGTGGGAAATAGCTTTACAAGGTATGTTTGGCCTTGAACTTTTTTTAGTGTTAGGAGCCCTTTTGTTCCTTTTCACATGTTATCAAGTGGTTAAGGCAGGGCTGAAAATTCTGGATGAAATTCAGGGCAATCTATCAGAAGTAAAGCGGGGAGAGAGAGTAGGAGCAAAGAGGAAATATGGTACACAAACTAAGTATACAGGCCTTTCCAAGGGTCTTGAACCCGAGGAAAAGTTAAGGTCAGGTAAGAATACCTGGGGAGAGATTAGAAGGAAGGAAAAGAAAAAAGAAAAGAAAAAAGATCAATAAGCGGAGGTCTCTAGGAGAAGGAGCCTATACTCATCACTAGATGAGCTCAAGGAGCCAGCTCTTGGTAGCTCTGAATCAGATGATGAATTCTCCTCTGAAGAAACAGACTGGGAGGAAGAAGCAGCTCATTATGAGGGAAAAAGGTACCAGCCAGATAAAGTGCTAGCTAATCAGTTAAGGAAAAAGCCAAAAGCGGCTGGCGAAGGCCAGTTTGCTGCTTGGCCTCCGGGCAGTCGGCTTCAAGGTGCACTTCCGCCCTATGCAGAGCCCCCGCCCTGCGTAGTGCGTCAGCCCTGCGCAGAGAGACAATGCGCAGAGAGGCAATGCGCAGACTCATTCATTCCCAGAGAGGAACAAAGGAAAATACAACTGGCATTTCCGGTCTTTGAAGGAGCCGAGGGTGGGCGTGTCCACGCTCCGGTAGAATATGTGCAGATTAAAGAGCTTGCCGAGTCGGTCCGTAAATATGAAACCAATGCTAATTTTACCTTGGTGCAGTTAGACAGGCTTGCCGGCATGGCACTAACTCCTGCCGACTGGCAAACGATTATAAAAGCCGCTCTCCCTAGTATGGGCAAATATATGGAATGGAGAGCTCTATGGCAAGAGGCTGCACAAGCGCAGGCCCGAGCAAACGCAGCTGCTTTGACTCCAGAGCAGAGAGATTGGACTTTTGACTTGTTAACGGGTCAGGGAGATTATTCTGCTGATCAAACAAACTACCATTGGGGAGCTTATGCCCAAATTTCCTCCACGGCTATTAGGGCCTAAAAGGCGCTCTCCCGAGCAGGTGAAGCCACTGGACAACTAACAAAGATCGTCCAGGGACCTCAGGAGTCCTTCTCAGATTTTGTGGCCAGAGAGACAGAGGCAGGCTCTTGCAGCCTACAAGGTCTTATTGTCCACCCTGGAGTTGTAGATCAGGATTATAAAGGGGAACTTCAGGTTCTCTGTTCTTGTCCTCAAGTTGTCTTTTCTATATCACAAGGGGACAGAATAGCTCAACTAATAATTTTGCCAAGCCTACATGGCTGTTTTTTCTTCCTCTGGTATTCCTAGAGCTGCCAGAGGGATCGGTTCTACTGGAAATGATTCTGATTACTTAATAATGCCTTTAGATTGTTGTCAAATTTTATCTACTCCTCATGTAGGGGTAAACCCTCGTGGCATCAGGCCATTACAGGTCTGACAAATGGATGTCACGCATATTTCCTCCTTTGGGAGAAATCAATGTTTACATGTGTCCATTGACACATGCTCTGGCATCATGTTTGCTTCTCCATTAACCGGAGAAAAAGCCTCACATGTGATTCAACATTGTCTTGAGGCATGGAGTGCTTGGGGGAAACCCAAACTCCTTAAGACTGATAATGGACCAGCTTATACATCTCAAAAATTCCAGCAGTTCTGCCGTCAGATGGACGTGACCCACCTGACTGGACTTCCATACAACCCTCAAGGACAGGGTATTGTTGAGCGTGCGCATCGCACCCTCAAAGCCTATCTAATAAAACAGAAGAGGGGAGTCGAGACTCTACCCCGAGTACCAAGAGTGTCTGTGTCTATGGCACTCTTTACACTCAATTTTTTAAATATTGATGCTCATGGCCATACTGTGGCTGAACGTCATTGTTCAGAGCCAGATAGGCCCAATGAGATGGTTAAATGGAAAAATGTCCTTGATAATAAATGGTATGGCCTGGATCCTGTTTTGATAAGATCCAGGGGAGCTATTTGTGTTTTTCCACAGAATGAAGACAACCCATTTTGGATACCAGAAAGACTCACCCGAAAAATCCAGACTGACCAAGGGAATACTGATGTCCCTCATCTTGGTGATGTCCAGGGCGTCAATAATAAAGAGAGAGCAGCGTTGGGGGATAATGTCGACATTTCCACTCCCAATGCCGGTGATGTATAATGCTCAAGTATTCCCCTGCTTTTTTACCACTAACTAGGAACTGGGTTTGGCCTTGATTCAGACAGCCTTGGCTCTGTCTGGACAGGTCCAGACGACTGACACCATTAACACTTTGTCAGCCTCAGTGACTACAGTCATAGATAAACAGGCCTCAGCTAATGTCAAGATACAGGGTGGTCTCATGCTGGTTAATCAATGCATAGATCTTGTCCAGAAACAACTAGATGTATTATGGCAAATAGCTCAGCTGGGATGTGAACAAAAGTTTCCGGGATTGTCCGTTACTTCCATTCAGTATGAGAAATTTACTAGGGCAGCTAATTTGTCAAAAAGTCTTTCTCAGTATATGTTACAGAATTGAACAGCTGAATTTGAACAGACCCTTCGGGAATTGAGACTTCAGGTCAACTCCACGCGCTTGGACCTGTCCCTGATCAAAGGATTACCCAATTGGATCTCCTCAGCATTTTCCTTCTTTAAAGAATGGGTGGGATTGATATTATTTGGAGATACACTTTGCTGTGGATTAGTGTTGCTTCTCTGGTTGGTCTGTAAGCTTAAGGCCCAAACTAGGAGAGACAAGGTGGTTATTGCCCAGGCACTTGCAGTACTAGAACATGGTGCTTCCCCTGATATATGGTTATCTATGCTTAAGCAATAGGTCGCTGGCCATTCAGCTCTTGCACCCCACGAGGCTAGTCTCATTGCACGGGATAGAGTGAGTGCGCTTCAGCAGCCCGAGAGAGTTGCACGGCTAAGCACTGCAGTAGAAGGGCTCTGCGGCACATATGAGCCTATTCTAGGGAGACATGTCATCTTTCAAGAAGGTTGAGTGTCCAAGTGTCCTTCTCCCCAGGTAAAACGACACGGGACCAGACCAGGACCCCTCTGGGTGATAAGCCTGGAAGGAGGTTATGTGTACGGCTCCTTTACCTGCACACTGGGGATTTGACCTCTATCTCCACTCTCATTAATATGGGTGGCCTATTGCTCTTATTAATAGAAAAGGGGGAACTGTGGGAAGCCGCCCCCACATTCGCCGTTACAAGATGGCGCTGACAGCTGTGTTCTAAGTGGTAAACAAATAATCTGCGCATGTGCCAAGGGTAGTTTTCCACTACATGTGCTCTGCCTTCCCCGTGACGACAACTCGGCCATGGGCTGCAGCCAATCAGGGAGTGATACGTCCTAGGCGAAGGATAACTCTCCTTAAGAGGGACGGGGTTTCGCTTTCGCTTTGGGCTTGGGGGGCTTGCACTCTTGCTCCTGAAGATGTAAGCAATAAAGTTTTGCCGCAGAAGATTCTGGTTTGCTGCGTCTTTCCTGGCCAGTCGTGAACGCGTGTAAGATGTAGGATAGAATCATGAAAGTATTTTGGAAATGATGTGTTAAGAACCTGATGAGACATCTATTACTTGTTTCAAGCAGCAATTGAATTAGTTATTGCAGAATACTGGTATTTGGCCTATTACATGGCAAACGTTTTAGAAAATTGATAATCATTGTCCAAAAGACAAGTTGTTACAATTTGTTTCTATGGATGCTTTTGTAATTCTAGTAATTTGTATATATAGCCAATAGAGAAAGCACTTACTGTATTCACAGATGGCTTATCTTTTTATATTTTAAGGCATTTTTCAATAGATATTTTCTTCATTTACATTTCAAATACTCTCCCCAAAGGCCCCTATAGCTTCCACCCACCATGCTCCCCAACCCACCCACTCCCACTTCCTGGCCCTGGCGTTCCCCTGTACTGGGGCATATGATCTTCACAATACCAAGGGCCTCTCCTCCCATAGATGGCTGACTAGGCCATCCTCTTCTACATATGCAGATAGAGAAACAAGTTCTGGGGCTACTGATTAGTTTATATTGTTGTTCCTCCTATAGGGTTGCAGACTCCTTTAGCTCCTTGGGTACTTTCTCTAGCTCCTTCATTAGGGGACCTGTGTTCCACCCAATAGATGACTATGAGCATCCACTTCTGTATTTGCCAGGCATAGCCTCAGAAGAGAGAGCTATGTCAGGGTCCTGCCAGCAAAATCTTTCTGGCATATGCAATAGGGTCTGGGTTTGGTGGTTGATTATGGGATGGATCCCCAGTTGGTGCAGTCTCTGGATGGTTTTTCCTTCCATCTCAGCTCTGAACTTTGTCTCTATAACTCCTTCACTGGGTTTTTTTGTTCCCCATTCTAAGAAGGAGCAAAATATCCACACTTTGTTCTTCCTTCTTCTGGAGTTTCATGAGTTTTACAAATTGTATCTTGGATATTCGTGTGGGCTAATATCCACTTATCAGTGAGTGCATATCATATGTGATGGGGTTACCTCACTCAGGATGATATCCTCCTGATACATCCATTTGCCTAAGAATTTCATGAATTCATTGTTTTTAATTGCTGAGTAGTACTCCATTGTGTAAATGTACCACATTTTCTGTATCTATTCCTCTGTTGAGGGACATCTGTGTTCTTTCCAGCTTCTGGCTATTATAAATAAGGCTGCTATGAACATAGTGGAGCATGTGTCCTTCTTACCAGTTGGAACATCTTCTGGGTATATGCCCAGGAGAGGTATTGCTGGATCTTGTGGTAGGACTATGTCCAATTTTCTGAGGAACCACCAGACTGATTTCCAGAGTGGTTGTACCAGCTTGCAATCCCAGCAGTGGAGGAGTGTTCCTCTAACTCCACATCCTTGCCAGCATCTGCTGTCACCTGAATTTTTTATCCTAGCCATTCTGACTGGTGTGAGGTGGAATCTCAGGGTTGTTTTGATTTGCATTTCCCTGATGATTAAAGACGTTGAACAGTTTTCAGGTGCTTCTCAGCCACTCAATATTCCTCAGTTTAGAATTCTTTGTTTAGCCCTGTACCCCATTTTTAGTAGGGTTATTTGATTTTGTGAAGTCCAGCTTCTTGAGTTCTTTGTGTATATCAAATATTAGTCCCCTATCAGATTTAGGATTGGTAAACATCCTTTCCCAATCTGTTGGTGGCCTTTTTGTCTTATTGACAGTGTCCTTTGCCTTAAAGACGCTTTGCAATTTAATGAGGTCCCATTTGTTGATTCTCGATCTTACAGCACAGGCCATTGCTGTTCTGTTCAGGAATTTTTCCCCTGTGCCCATATCTTCGAGTCTTTCCCCCACTTTCTCCTCTATATGTTTCAGTGTCTCTGGTTTTATGTGGATTTCCTTGATCCACTTAGACTTGAGCTTTGTACAAGGAGATAGGAATGGATCAGTTTGCATTCTTCTACATGATAACCGCCAGTTGTACCAGCACCATTTATTGAAAATGCTGTCTTTTTTCCACTGGATGGTTTTAGCTCCCTTGTCAAAGATCAAGTGACCATAGGCGTGTGGGTTCATTTCTGGGTCTTCAATTCTATTTTATTGGTCTACCTGTCTGTCATTGTACCAGTACCCTGCAGTTTTTATCACAATTTCTCTGTAGTACAGCTTAATGTAAGGCATGGTGATTCCACCAGAGGTTCTTTTATCCTGGGGAAGAGTTTTTGCTATCCTAGGTTTTTTGTTATTCCAGATGAATTTGCAAATTGCTCTTTCTAACTCAGTGAAGAATTGAGTTGGAATTTTGACGGGGATTGCATTGAATCTGTAGATTGCTTTCATCAAGATAGCCATTTTTACTATATTGATCCTGCCAATCCATGAGCATGGGAGATCTTTCCATCTTCTGAGATCTTTTTTGATTTCTTTCTTCAGAGACTTGAAGTTCTTATCATACAGATCTTTCATTTCCTTAGTCAGAGTCACACCAAGGTATTTTATATTATTTGTGACTATTGTGAAGGGTGTTGTTTCTCTAATTTCTTTCTCATCCTGTTTATCCTTTGTGTAGAGAAAGGCCACTGATTTGCTTGAGTTAATTTTATATCCAGCTACTTCATTGAAGCTGTTTATCAGGTTTAAGAGTTCTCTGGTGGAATTTTTAGGATCACTTATATATACTATCATCTCATCTGCAAATAGTAATATTTTGACTTCTTCCTTTCCAATTTGGATCCCCTTGGCCTCCTTTTGTTGTCTAATTGCTCTGGCTATGACTTCAAGTGCTATATTGAATAGGTAGGGAGAAAGTGGGCAGCCATGTCTAGTCCCTGATTTTAGTGGGATTGCTTCCAGCTTCTCTCTATTTAGTTTGATGCTGGCTACTGTTTTGCTGTATGTTGCTCTTATGTTCAGGTATGGACCTTGAATTCCTGATCTTTCCAAGACTTTTATCATAAATGGGTGTTGGATTTTGTCAAATGCTTTCTCAGCATCTAATGAGATGATCATATGGTATTTGTCTTTGAGTTTGTTTATATAGTGGATTACATTGATGGATTTCTGTATATTAAACCATCCCTGCATCCCTGGAATGAACCCTACTTGATCATGATGGTTGATCGTTGTGATGTGTTCTTTGATTCAGTTAGCAAGAATTGGAATTCGGTCTCTTTTGAAGGTCTGATAGAACTCTGCACTAAACCCATCTGGTCCTGGGCTTTTTTCGGTCAGGAGACTATTAATGACTGCTTCTATTTTTTTAGGGGATATGGGACTGTTCAGATTGTTAATCTGATCCTGATTTAACTTTGGTACCTCTTATCTGTCTAGAAAATTGTCCATTTCACCCAGGTTTTTCAGTTTTCTTGAGTATAGGCTTTTGTAGAAGGATCTGAAGATGCTTTGGATTTCCTTAGATTCTATTGTTTTAACTCCCTATTTATTTCTGATCTTATTAATTAGGATACTGGCCCTATGCCCTCTAGTGAGTCTTGTTAAGAGTTTACCTATCTTGTTGATTTTCTCAAAGAACCAGCTCCTGGTTTGGTTGATTCTTTGTATAGTTCTTTTTGTTTCTACTTGGTTGATTTCAGCCCTGCATTTGATTATTTCCTGAATTCTACACCTCTTGGGTGAATTTGCTTCCTTTGGTTCTAGAGCTTTTAGGTGTGCTGTCAAGCTGCTTGTGTATGCTCTCTCCAGTTTCTTTTTGGAGGCACTCAGAGCTATGAGCTTTCCTCTAAGGAATGCTTTCATTGTGTCCCATACGTTTGGGTATGTTGTGGCTTCATTTTCATTAAACTCTAAAAAGTCTTTCATTTCTTTCTTTATTTCTTCCTTGACCAAGGTATCATTGAAGATAGTATTCAGTTTCCATGTGAATGTTGGCTTTCTATTATTTATGTTGTTATTGAAGATCAACCTTTGTCCATGATGACCTGATAGGATGCATGGGACAATTTCAATATTGTTGTATCTGTTGAGGCCTGTTTTGTGCCCAACTATATGGTCAATTTTGGAGAAGGTACCATGAGGTACTGAGAAGAAGGTATATCCTTTTGTTTTAGGATAAAATGTTCTGTAGATATCTGTTAAATCCATTTGTTTCATAACTTCTGTTAGTTTCCCTGTGTCTCTGTCTAGTTTCTGTTTCCAGGATCTGTCCATTGATGAACATGGGGTGTTGAAGTCTCCCACTATTATTGTGTGAGGTGAAATGTGTGCTTTGAGTTTTACTAAAGTTTCTTTAATGAATGTGGATGCCCTTGCATTTGGAGCATAGATATTCAGAATTGAGAGTTCATCTTGGAAGATTTTACCTTTGATGAGTATGAAGTGTCCCTCCTTGTCTTTTTTGATAACTTTGGTTTGGAAGTCGATTTTATTCGATATTAGAATGGGTACTCCAGCTTGTTTCTTCAGACCATTTGCTTGGAAAATTGTTTTCCAGTCTTTCACTCTGAGGTAGTATCTGTCTTTTTTCCTGAGATGGGTTTCCTGTAAGCAGCAAAATGTTGGGTCCTGTTTGTGTAGCCAGTCTGTTAGTCTATGTCTTTTTATTGGGGAATTGAGTCCATTGATATTAAGAGATATTAAGGAAAAGTCATTGTTGCTTCCTATTATTTTTGTTGTTAGTGTTGGGATTCTGTTCTTGTGGCTGTCTTCTTTTAGGTTTGTTGAAGGATTACTTTCTTGTTTTTCTGTTATTATCCTTTGAAGGTCTGGACTCCTGGAAAGATATTGTGTGGATTTGGTTTTGTCATGGAATACTTTGGTTTCTCCATCTATGGTAATTGAGAGTTTGGCTGGGTATAGTAGCCTGGGCTGGCATTTGTGTTCTCTTAGGGTCTGTATAACATCTGTCCAGGATCTTCTGGCTTTCATAGTCTCTGGTGAGAAGTCTGGAGTAATTCTAATAGGCCTGCCTTTTTATGTTACTTGACCTTTTTCCCTTACTGATTTTAATATTCTGTCTTTATTTAGTGCATTTGTTGTTTTGATTATTATGTGTCGGGAGGAATTTCTTTTCTGGTCCAGTCCATTTGAATTTCTGTAGGCTTCTTGTATGTTCATGAGCATCTCTTTCTTTAGGTATGGGAAATTTTCTTCTATAATTTTGTTGAAGATATTTGCTGGCCCTTTAAGTTGAAAATCTTCATTCTCATCTACTCCTATTATCTGTAGGTTTGGTCTTCTCATTTTGTCCTGGACTTCCTGGATGATTTGAGTTAGGATCTTTTTGCATTTTGCATTTTCTTTGATTGTGGTGTCCATGTTCCCTATGGAATCTTCTGCACCTGAGATTCTCTTCCATCTCTTGTATTCTGTTGCTGATGCTTGCATCTATGGTTCCAGATTTCTTTCCTAGGGTTTCTATCTCCAGAGTTGTTTCCCTTTGGGTTTTCTTTATTGTTTCTACTTCCTTTTTTAGTTCCTGGATAGTTTTGTTCAATTCCATCACCTGTTTGGTAGTGTTTTCCTGTAACTCTCTAGGGGATTTTTGTGTTTCCTCTTTAAAGGCTTCTAGCTGTTTACCTGTTTTTTCCTGTATTTCCTTCTTAAAGTCGTCCATCATCATTGCGAAAAGTGACTTTAGATCCATGTCTTGCTTTTCTGGTGTGATGGCGTATCCAGGACTAGCTATGGTGGGAGAGTTTTGTTCTGATGATGCCAAATAACCTTGGTTTCTGTTGCTTCTGCCATCTGATTATCTCAAGTGCTTGCTGCCCTCAATATATCTGACTGGAGACTGTCCTTCTTATAATCCCAGTTGATTCAGGACTCATAGTCCAGCTTTCTCTGAGATCCTTTGATTGTGATCTCCTGTGAACCTGAGATTCTGGGTGTGTCAGAGTTCTTGGCAGTCAAGCTCCTCTGAGACCCTGAAATACTGGTGTGACCCAGCTCCTGTTATCCTGGGATCCTGTTGTCCTAAGATCCTGGGCATGTTAGTGTCTAGAAATGGTGTCTCCTTTGAGGACTGTGGAACTGTCTGGTCTGTTCAAAACCAAGGTAAACCAGAACTGATCAAAAGGAACCTGAGCCTCTGGTCAGGAAGGGCTCTGGTGTCCTTGTTCCTGCTGTCAAGGGCTGTCACAGTTGGATTGGAACTGATGTTGTGTTCTGCTGACTAGTGATCCTAAGATCACGTGGAGAGTCCTCTAGGGACCGTGGGGTGTCTGCCGATTCCACACCCAAGGTGACCTGGTGCTGACCGGAAGGGACTTGTGCCCCTGGTCAGGCCGGTTTTCTGCTTCCCTAATGCTGTCTCAGGACCTGCGTGATTGGATTGGAACCGATGTGTTCAGCTCACCAGTGATCCTAAGATCGCGTGGAGAGTCCTCTAGGGAACATGGGGGTGTCTGCTGACTCTGCGCCCAAGGCAACCCCATGCTGGCACCAATTGGAAGGGACTTGTCTGTTAGTAAGATTCTTTTGTTTGCCTTTCGCCTTGTGGTAATCTCTGGTGTTAGATGTTCTAGCTGTCTCTGGCTGGAGGGTGTTCCTCCTGTGATTCTTTAGCTTCTGTCAGTACTCCTGGGAGACCAACTCTCTCCTGCGTCCCAGTGTTCAGAACACTCTCTGTAGGCAAGCTCTCCTCTTTCAGGGAAAGTGCACAGAAGTCTGGAACTCAGATCTACCTCCTGAGTCCTGGGGTCAGAGCCCTCCCTGGAGGCTGACACTCCTCTGGCAGGGAAGGTGTCTAGGGGTCTGGGTTTCAGCTCTGTCTCCTGGCAGTGATCTCAAGACCCGGGTATGCTAGGGTACCAGTGATCGCCAGGTCCTAGGTGTACTAGGGTACCTACATCATGGAGAGTCCTCTAGGGCCCTCTACCGAGATCAAGCTGAAGATGATGTGAGGGGGCGCTGACCAGAATGAAGCCAAGCCACTGGTGGGACAGGTATCCTTTGTCCCTGTTCCTGCTAGCACAAGACCTTCTGGGTTTTTTGGAACTGATGTTGCATTCCACTCACCAGTAATCTCCCGGCCCCAGGTGTGCTAGGGTGCCTGCAGCGTGGAGAGTCCTCTGCTGAGATCAAGCCAAAGATGGCGCAAGCCCAACTTATCTTTAAACAAACAAACAAACAAAAACCAAAAAACAAACAAACAAACAAAAAAACCCAGCTCATTGTGCCCTTCCCCAGCCTTGAGTGGGCTAACCAGACCTTAATTTTTTTGCCACAATCAGTCTTCCACTGACCTAGCCCACCTAGGGTGAAGTCTTCTGACCTAGGTGGAAGTCTCCAGTCTTGCCACATCCACAGCTTCCTGCAGAAGCAGACTGCCTGCTGACCTTGTTTTGCAACAGATTCCAGATGAAACAAAGGAAGGGCCTTTGGATTTTCCCCCTATATATTCAGAGTTTAAAAATTTAACATTGACACCATTGCATACACTAGCAAGATTTTGCTGAAAGGACCCTGATATAGCTGTCTCTTGTGAGACTAGGCCAGGGCCTAGCAAACACAGAAGTGGATGCTCACAGTCAGCTAGTGGATGGATCACAGGGCTCCCAATGGAGGAGCTAGAGAAAGTAGCCAAGGAACTAAAGGGACCTGCAACCCTATAGGTGGAACAACATTATGAACTAACCAATAACCCGGAGCTCTTGACTCTAGCTGCATATGTATCAAAAGATGGCCTAGTCGGCCATCACTTGAAAGAGAGACCCATTGGACACACAAACTTTATATGCCCCAGTACAGGGGAACGCCAGGGCCAAAAAAATGGGAATGGGTGGGTAGGGAAGTAGGGGGGAGGGTATGGGGGACTTTTGGGATAGCATTGGAAATGTAATTGAGGAAAATACATAATTAAAAAAAAAGAAAACCTTCACTTTACCAATTATTAACTGTGCAACCTTTGACCATTTACTTTTCAAAACCTTTTTGCTATACATGATAATAATTACTCAATAAATTGTTATCAAATGACCTAAAAAAATATTTTAAAAAAATGGAGTCAACCATGCCAATAGGTGTGGGCAGATGGGGAACCCAGTGGCTTGCCTGTCACTACACAACATGGCAGGGAAGAGGAAGACAACCAGAGGTCAGTCTGTAGCCACACTGCACAGGAGGCTATATAGACACACAGAGGCTGCCCTGCAGCCATGCCACACTGCGTGGGCAGAGGGCACCCAGGAGTCTTCCTGTTGTCACGTCACACAGAGCAGGCAGAGGAGGTCACCCAGAGGCCCTCCAGCCTTGTGGTCCACCTGCAGTGGGAACCAATACACTGTGCAAGTATGTGGCAGGCAGATGGGAGAGAAGGGGAAGCCGATCAGTTGCAACATTATGAAGAGAGTTGGAATTGGAGACATGAGGATGGAGAGGAATAGCTTGCTGTGAGTAGCCTGCCCCACCACCTGAAGCCATGGTGAAGTCCCAGCCTGTGCTGTGATTGAGGGCCATGTCTGGATCTTTGGCCATGCAAGCACAGAGGTCTCAACGTTTGTAGCTCATATTACCACTAAAGACCATGTATACATCCTTGGTCTGGGCTGCCACTCAGGACCACATAAATGTCCAAGGGCTGTGCAGAGCTGGCCCTACCTCTCACTGGTTGCAGCACTTTTGAGAATGGGCCCTATATCTTGCTTGGGCAGCACAGTAGAGCTAGACCTAATGGCAAAACCATAGGTGAACCAGCCCTGAGCATATGAGAGCAGGAGAGCTGGCCCAGCCCCTTGCTGGCTGCAGCACTGGGGAGACTGGACACCCCTACACCTCTACTGAGCAACATAGTAGAGCTGGTGTGATTGGGTAAGCTGGCCCTGAGAGCATGATAGAGGAAAAGCTGACCATGGTCCCTGCCAGCTATGGCATTGGGTAAGCTAGCCTGGGTAGTACTGGAGATCTCACCCTGGTGTTGTGTGTACAGAAGAGCTGGTAGGCTGACCAACTCAGCTACCACCCAGAGCCAGATCCAGGGCTTTGAGTTGGCCCACTGCAACATCTACCTCAATCTATATGCTAGAGTGTGAAAGGGCTGGTTCTACAGATCCAAAGCTATAGGATATATACAACACAGGGCAAAAACAGGGGAGTCCCAGCTAAGATCCAATATTGATGATGTAGCAGAATCTAGAGGCCTTGAACCAGACCAACAACTCACTGCAATAAACATTTGCAAGTAAAGGAGTGTGGACGAAAGGGTACACGGTAGGGCACACTCTGATATAATGTAGCTTCCACAAAAAAAAAAAAAAAAAAATTAACATTGAGCCTTGATCAGAGAACTTTGTCTTGGCCTGTTATTTCTCTCACCCACCCATCTTATTTCATCCCCAGCTCTTCTTCCAAGTGTACCCAGTTCTCCATGGCTGCTGGACAGCTACAATGACCCATCTGTTATGTTCTACCCTGTGCCTACAGAGCCCTTACTGAGATGAAAGATGTGGCTCTTCAAAGGTAAAATATGGATCAAAACTCTCAAGACCAAGTTCTCAACCCAAAGGTGAATTACCAATTGTCCCAGAGGGTTGAAAGCAGGGATGAACGACAGACAGAAGATAGGGAAAGAAGGACAAGGGGAAGGGAACAAATGAGAGAAGAGGAAAGGGATAAGGGAGATGGGCCAGGGGAATTTGTGACAGAGTAGGACAAAGGACTGTCTCTGGGTAAAGAAGAGACAGACATGGCACATAGGAAAATAGCAGCTTATAAAGTTGCAAGGGAAAACTGTAGAATGAGGTGTCAATTTTGATCAGACAAGTTAATTATATGATTCAAAGTGGGTATTTGATTTCTGGACTTCAGTATTTTGATAGATTGAACTTAGTAGTCAGCCTCAGGAGGAGACTGTGGCCAAATAAGAAAACAGACCTTGGGAGCTAGATTTTACAAATCTGTACGTGAAATATAGACACAATTGCTAAAGAACCCTTTTGTTCATGAGAAGGATGTGGTAGGAGGCCTATCAGAGTTTTTAGACAGGAGTTTAAAGGATCAGGGAACACTGAGGTAAAATGATAAGTGAGATGGGAGGGGCAGGCGGGTAAGAAACATGAGTGGTGAGTTTTCAGTAAGAGAAGTTTGGAGAAATGGAATACAAGATAATGGATGAGATTTAGGAGATAGGGAGATCTTGGTGGGAAGAGATTGTGAGATGAAATCAGTAGATTTTGAGAGGGATCAAAAGATTGTGAGAGGGAATCTGAGAGTTTGATTTTTGTTTGTTTGTTTGTTTGTTTTTAGGTTTAGAGGTGAGCTAAGGGACAGTGGTAAGAGCACAGAGAAGGGCAGGTCAGCCATGGATGATGCTGTCAGAAGTTTTGGAGAGGGAGTAGGGGGAAAAAAGAGTTTTGGAAAAGTCGCTGACAGGAACAAAGGTCAGGCTTAGGAAGTGTGTGTGTGTTTTCGAGGTATAAGAATGGAAAGATGGGCATAGATCTGGGAGGTGGAGGGGTAGAATAAAAAAGACACCATTTTAAGTTTAAGGAACTGTTTGTGGATAGGAGGATAGAAGAGAACCAATAGTGGCTTGGTATATAGGATGTACTTGGGACCCATGAGTGGAGGAAATTGGTCATGAGGTCAGAGATAAGGAGCAGAGATGAGCAAGGTAGTTTAAAATGAGGTGTTTCTGGGTTGGTATGAGAGAGACTATCAGATAGGTGACTTGGGAGAGGAGAATTTAAGATTTGGAAGGTGAGAGCCAGAATCTTTAGGATCTGAGAAAATTGAACAAAGTAGTGTCAGATTGGCTGTCTGAGATGAAAGGGCTGCAAAAGAGGAGTTTATCTACATGCTGAAGCAGGTAGGAGAAAACATGGGGGAAGGTAGGAGGGAAAGGAGGGAGCCTGAGAGACCAGACCAACTCTGTCTTGGGTTCAGGGTCCATCTTAGAGAACCTGACCTAAAGGTGAACTCCACTTAACCAACAAGTATGCACCTAGAACCAGTTTCCAAGTTACTCCAAACAAGCCTGCCCCTGGCACTTCACTTCCTAACAACCACATATCAGGAGGAAGTTAAGTTTAAGGTTTGGCTCCCAGCACCAACCAATTATTTTAAAGGGCAACAAAATTCCATAATAGCTCCCCAATCAGATGTGTGCCAGGCTAGAAAGTCCCTTGCTTGTACATGCTTGCCTTTATAAATGCTTGCTTCAAACTGGGCTCAGGGCTTTACCCTCCCACCTGCTACATCAAGGTAGAAGGTAAACCCAAGCTCAAGCTAGAATAAAAAGACCCTAGTGGAATTGCATCAGAATCCGTACTTGGTGGTCTTTTGGGGCTCAAGAATGACCATAACAAGACAGGCCCAGGATGATCTCTGAAATTCTGGAGAAAGACATTCCAGGTCAGTTGTAGGGATTCTTGAGTTACAGGATCCATTGATGGGTAGACAAAACTGTTTCAGAGTGAATGTCCAAGAGTATTACCCACATTACAGCTTGCAACCATCTATAACTCCAGCTAGGGGACCCAATTCTGCTTCTTTCTTCCAAGAGCACTGGCTCCTACATAGTACACAGATACACATCCAAGGAGAACATCCATATACCCAAAAGAATAATTTTAATTTAGATTTCTTTTCAATTGAGATTTTACTTGGATTTAATTAAATTTAATTAAATTTAATTAAATTTCACATTGACTGATGAGGGTCTGTGGGTGTCTATTTTAATAGAAATTTCATTATGCCTCTTTATTAAGTAAATTCCGTTTTTTTTTTTTTTTTTTTCATTTGATTACAATGGAAAATTTGTCAAGTTTTTGTTGTTGTTTTAGGGTTTTGTTTTGGGTTTGTTATTGTTGTTGTTTTGAGATTTTTGTTTGTTTGGTTGGTTTGGTTTGGTTTGGTTTTTAGAGATGACCACTTCCGAAAGATTTTTCAGAATAAATGCTTATTTTTGAAGATTTCTCTAACTGAAGAATTGAAAAAATTTTTAAAAAATGTTATTTATTCTCTACTATACCAAATATTTAGCTGCATACTTTCTACAGTTTGTGCATAGCCATAAGCTATAGAGAAGTATGGAAGAAAGAAGTGATGAGAAAATTAAAATGGGATGCCTGTGGACAATAGGAAGAGGCAAGTCTGTCAGTATTTTATTTTTATTTATTTTTATTTTTTTTTCTATAACAGGAACCTGGACAAGAAGAGATCCCACTTTCATACAGCTAAGGAGACTGAGAAACTCGGCACCAATGACCCAGGGTGGGAGCCATAAGGACAGAGTTCAGTTTACATACAGTCACACTCATTTTCAAAGCATTAGTCCATTATTAATTGACTGATTTGCAGGTGTCAATCAAAGCAAACTCTTCCCATCCCAAGCTCCTTAACTCTGAGCCTCTGCTGTCAGTCAAGAACAATACTTTATTCAAAGTTCTACAGTTCAGATGTTAGATGGTTTGAGGAAGGGGTAGAGTAGAGATCTAGACTTTACAACATCTTTTCTGCAGCTGTCTGCAGATGACCTCAGGCACAGAGATCAGCAAAACCTTCCCAGACTCCAGTGCCCCCTGATGACCCTCTGTAGAACTCCTCTCTTAGAATGGCACATCTGTGTCGGTGTACATTTGCATTTACACAATAAAGAAACTGGACATGAGCATCTGTAAGAGTCACTGTGGTTTTGGAATTCATGCTTTGTGCCACTAACGGTGCACTGGACTGGCCAACAGCAAAGACTGTTCAATTCACAGATCTGGCGTGAATAGTGAAGTAACAGAGATGAGATTCATAATCAGGAGTCAGGACACAGGGTTTCAGACGTGTTTCAGTGTCTTTTGGCAGATCCAATGGTTGTCTGAAGAACAGGAATCAGAAAACACTTCTGTTTGTGAGATGAGGGCACAGCTGTTTTCTTCATCCTTGCCAGTGATTTGTAATCTGGAGAGTAAAGCATAGACCCTACTAGTGTCCAAGATTTCCTTACAATTATTGCACTGGCCATTATTTTTCCTTAGACTTTTAAGGACGCTCTAGAATACATGGTGTTTAAACATAGTAAACACACAGTGACAAACATTATTAAGACATAAACAATGATACAGCTGGTGGAAACTTCTATAATTTCCACTTGTACCTTCACTAGAGAAGAATTCTTCCAGCAAGAATCTTTATTATGGTATACAAAAAGGAGACTGTTTAGGAATTGGGGGTGGAACTCCTCATTCTACTATGAACATGTTGTATGATCATATGGAAAGCATCATCATTTTGCTGTCCCCTTAAATATATAGTATAACCAACCAGCTAATGCTAGAGAAGGCATTTGGATATATATGAATGTGCAACAAAAGTTACACACAGTAGGCTCTCAGTAAATGTACTAAATATATAGAGTGAACACAGTGGGTCTACAGAATTGGGGGAAGAGAGATAAAAAGGGCTCCAACTCGTGTGGAACAGGATCTGGATTCTTCCTATCTCATCCCAGATGCTGTCGGGTCTTGGCTTCATAGCAGCACTAGACCTATACCTGGAGTTCCTGCAGATTCCTACAGGTGGGAATGAGACCAGAAGCCAAGCACTAACACAGGCTTCTTCTGGGTGATTACAAGAAGGGTGAGTTCAAGACAAGCCTGTCTCTAGCTGAGGAGGTCACACATCTGGCAGTAGGCAAGGCTCCCTCATGGCTGTGCCTTTGTATCTGTTAATTTCTTCATGGAGTCCCTTGGGCCTCAACAGCAAATTTGATGTCACCATAGTGCCCAGCATGCTAGTCAAACTATGAACTTCCCTCAACTGAGCATCTGTAAATGTCACTTAATTTTATTTTTCACCCTTTAACTTCTTTCTTTGATCTTTAAGATCCTTTTCTTAAAGTCAATCTGTTCACATCAATGACTTCTTTGCAAGAAGCCTGTGATGGATTCCTAGGCCTTCTCCAGCCAGACTTCCTGTAAGGACTCTAACATTATCTTATTCAAATCCCCCAAATAATTCTGTTTGGAAAATGTTATTTCCCCCTTGGCTTCCTTACCTGAAAATCAGGGCTGAGGAAGGTAAAAATAAGTTAACGAGGAGATGGGTGAGGGAGGAAGGGTCAGAGCTTATGTAGAAGTCAGAGGTAAATGTTGGGTGTGGTCTCCTTTCGGCCTTGTTTCTGCCACTGTGATGTCATACAGGTATACACTTGCACATCTGGCTTTTTATATGGATTCTGTGGAATGAACTATGAGACTATACAGATAGAGCTTGTACCTGGAGTCATTGTGTCAGTCTGGTTCAAACAAAAGCAGGCTGTGGCTGACTCTCTTTCTCCTATAGCATGAGATTTCCCTGGTCACTGCTGTCTAATCAGAGCATCATTCATCCAAGGAGTAAAATCACACAGCAGCTGAGCTTAATCCTCTGCCTTACGTGTATTCTCTTACTTATTATCATAATACTTTTACTATTATTATCATAATATTTTTGCTATTAGTTAAATTGAATTAGCATTTTAAATCATATCAAAATTAGGAAACATACACCAACACACACACACACACACACACACACACACACACACACACACACACACAATCACCATACACACAGATACAGAAAAAAACCAAACCTTTCTATGTATGAAATTATTTTCAAACAGAAATGTCTATTCCAATTCTATCATGACACACTATGCTGCAATTTTTTGTTGCCACATTCTAAACTTAAGAATTTCTGTGTAGGAGCTGAAGAAGTTGAGTGCTTAGTACTCATCCAGAGGATGAAAATTCAAGTTCCAGCTCCCACAAGACAGCTCGCAACCATCTGTAATTCTAGTTTCAGGGAACCTGATGCCCTCTTTGAACCTCTGTGAACTCCTGCATGCACAAGGTATACACAGAGACACCCAGGCACATACACATAAAATAAAACAAATACATATTTTAAAATATGTATATAAGTTTATGTGAGAGACAAAGTTTGGAGCTGAGACAAAAGGATGGACCATCTAGAGACTGCCATATCCAGGGATCCATCCTGTAATCAGCCTCCAAACGCTGACATCATTGCATACACTAGCAAGATTTTGCTGAAAGGACCCAGATATAGCTGTCTCTTGTGAGACTAGGCCGGGGCCTAGCAAACACAGAAGTGGATGCTCACAGTCAGCTATTGGATGGATCACAGGGCCCCCAGTGGAGGAGCTAGAGAAAGTACTCAAGGAGCTAAAGGGATCTGCAACCCTCTAGGTGGAACAAGACTATGAACTAACCAGTACCCCAGAGCTCTTGACTCTAGCTGCATATGTATCAAAAGATGGCCTAGTCGGCCATCACTGGAAAGAGAGGCCCATTGGACTTGCAAACTTTATATGTCCCAGTATAGGGGAACGCCAGGGCCAAAAAGTGGGAGTGGATAGGTAGGGGAGTTGGGGGGAGGGTATGGAGGACTTTTGGAATAGCATTGGAAATGTAAATGAGGTAAATACCTAAAAAAAAAAAAAACAAAAAAACAAAAAACAACTGAAAATGGAATAAATCAATAAATTACTCAAATATAAAAAAAGAAAAAGATTCTAATATGGATATGTATGTATATGATGGTATGTACATATATGTATACTCAGTGTTATGAAATGTCCTCTTATTGCTGGTTTAATTCTTTCCCATGTGTTTGAGTATACTGTGTATTTACATGTACTGGCTAGTTTTATGTCAACTTGACACAGCTGGAGTTATCACAGAGAAAGGAGCTTCAGTTGAGGAAATGCCTCCATGAGATCCAACTGTAAGGCATTTTCTCAATTAGTGATCAAGGGGGAAAGGCCCCTTGTGGGTGGGACCATCTCTGGGCTGGTAGTCTTGGTTCTATAAGAGAGCAGGCTGAGCAAGCCAGGGGAAGCAAGCCAGTAAAGAACATCCCTCCATGGCCTCTGCATCAGCTCCTGCTTCCTGACCTACTTGAGTTCCAGTCCTGACTTCCTTGGTGATGAACAGCAGTATGGAAGTGTAAGCCGAATAAACCGTTTCCTCCCCCCCAAAAAAGAAAAAAAAATGTATATAAGTTTATGTGAAAAATCTATGTATTCCAGATAGACTTTTAAAAAATTTTATCTCTAACACTAAATTAATTGTTTCTTGTCCTTTAAAATTCCATTGTAAATTAATAAATACACACATACACTATTATAAAGAGGTGATGTCAAAAAAATTGAAACTACATAAAATATTCAACTAATTTTGGAATTGACTCTTCAGCCTATTTCAACCCTCTCAAGAATTCATAAGGTAAATTAAAGTTACAAAATTCAATTAGAATTTAGTAAAATGAATGAGAATTGAATACTCAAATTAGCTCATTTAATACTTACAGATTAGTATTTAAAATAGAACCATTCATCCACTTCCAAACCTTGTCCACTTCTTCATATTTTAGTCCAATATAAAATTGTTGTCCTTTTCCCTTTGAGAAGTTCTGCAATAATCTCTATTATCAAAACAGAGTGGGAGACTTAATTTTGAATCTTTGTATACATGGCTTCCTTTCTTCTAATAGCCTTTTAAAGCACTATTACTCCTGTTTGAAGTCCCTCCTAACTTATCACCAGCATAATTCTCTCTCCTCTGTGAAGGTGATCTCTCTCTATTTGTACTTTTAATCAATTCATCCCATTGTTTTCAGTTATTAATTCACATGTCCAATTAGTCTCTCAGATTATGAGCAGTTTAAAATCCAGCATAGACATCCTGAGATGTTGACAAGTACTCTTTTCTTTATATTTTTATTGTTTTTATTTTACTTAATAAGTTTGTTTTATTTATTTTGTCTTATTTGGATTAACAGCTTACCAATTCTTCTTCATCTTGAATGAGCAGCAAAGTGGCTCCTTTCAAATTACAGTCAACCAGACCGTCAGCCCAAGGTCTGGAAGTTTGAGAAGTAAATAAGCATTTATCACAGTGTGGATGCCAGTCTCTCGGGCACTCTAGTGTGGCTGATCTCCCTAGAGAGAGAAAGAGAGAGAAAGACATGTTCTCTTTCTGCCCTGCTCTTGATGCACTATAACCAACTACACACAGTGTAGGTGTTGCATTGGTGCATGTTGCAACATATTGAAGGTCGTATGTCAGAGAATCACAATTAAGGACAAAGGACTTGTTTTATGTTTTGCTTTTATTAATTAACTTAGGCCAAAGTAAACTGTGCAACACGTTAAGTAGAAAAATGAATGCTAGTACTTTTAAAAAACATTTTTATTAGATATTTTCTTCATTTACATGTCAAATGCTATCCCAAAAGTCCCTTATACCCTCCCCCCCAACCTGCTTCCCTACCCACTCACTCCCACTTCTTGGCCTTGGTGTTCCCCTGTACTGGGACATATAAAGCTTGCTAGACCAAGGGGCCTCTCTTCCCAATGATGGCTCACTAGGCCATCTTCTGCTATATATGCAGCTAGAGATAAGAGCTCTGGGAGTACTGGTTAGTTCATATTGTTGTTCCACCTATAGGGTTGCAGACCCCTTCAGCTCTTTGGGTACTTTCTCTAGTTCCTCCATTGGGGGCCCTGTGTTCCATCTTATAGATGACTGTGAGTATCCACTTCTGTATTTGCCAGGCACTGGCAAAGCCTGACAGGACACAGCTATATCAGGGTCCTTTCAGCAAAATCTTGCTGGCATATGCAATAGTGTCTGCGTTTGGTGGCTGATTATGGGATGGACCCCTGGTGGGGCAGTCTCTGGATGGTCCATCCTTTCGTCTTAGCTCTAAACTTTGTCTCTGCAACTCCTTCCATGGATATTTTATTCCCTATTCTAGGGAGGGATGAAGTATCCATGTGTTGGTCTTCCTTCTTCTTGATATTCTTGTGTTTTGGAAATTGTATTTTGGGTATTCTTTCTAGGTTTCTGGGTTAATATCCATTTATCAGTGAGTGCATATCAAGTGACTTCTTTTGTGATTGGGTTACCTCACTCAGGATGATATCCTCCAAATCCATCCATTTGCCCAAGAATTTCATAAATTCATTGTTTTTAATAGCTGAGTAGTACTCCATTATGTAAATATACCATATTTTCTGTATCCATTCCTCCGTTGAGGAACATCTGGGTTCTTTCCAGCTTCTGGCTATTATAAATAAGGCTGCTATGAACGTAGTGGAGCATGTGTCCTTATTACAAGTTGGAACATCTTCTGGGTATATGCCCAGGAGAGGTATTGCTGGATCTACCAGTAGTACTATGTCCAGTTTTCTGAGGAACTGCCACACTGATTTCCAGAGTATGCTAGTACTTTTTAACTTGACATCTGCCTATTAGGATCATATGCACCAGCAGCCTGAGGCAGCATAGCCAGGTACATAAGCTCATAGATGTCAAGGTCACTCAGCTCCAGTTAGTTCTGAGAATCAGCATTTACAAGCTATGTGAGTCTTCATAAATTCTTAATATTATGCCTATCTTCTTAAACAAAACCATGGTGATATAGTGTCTTCATGGAGAGCTGTTATAAACTTTGACTGAAATAACTCACATTTTGTTACCTATTATTTTCAGGAAATTCAAGCCATACAGTTACCTGTTGGTTCAGTCCTGTTTTCTTGAACAGCCACACTGCATTTTTCTATTAGAGGTTTTTGCACCAAGAATCCCACTAGCAAGCAAGAAATCAAACCAAGAGTATTAAATTCTGAAATGAATGGTGGAGTGTACATTATTTAGTTTTACAAGACAGAGTTTCTCTGTGTAACATCCCTGGCTCTCTTGGAACTCACTTTTAGATCAGGTTGGCCTCCAGCTCACAGATATCTGCCTGACTCTGCTACTCAAATGCTGGGAGTAAAGATGTGTACCAGCATACCCAGCTTGTTTTAATTCTAATTTCAACAAATCAAGTTATTTCATCTAAACATCTGAGCAAATCAGATTAAGGGACAAGTTTGGTGACAGGATATATATGAATAAGAAAAGCACAGAACACATGGATTCTCACAGCTCTGAAGTGCTGAGGTCTGGCCCAGCAACATGGCTGTAGCCTGTTTGCTCCATGCCTGCCAGCTATTTCATATTGTTGCTTTAATATGTCTGCCAGTCATTGACTCAAAAACATAGATTATCTGAAAGCAGGGTCATAATGACCATATTTCCTGTAATGTTCTGTATGCTCTTAGGTTTGTCAATCTTAAGAAATACAACAAAGCTTTATGTAGGACCCATAAAATTAAACATCAGTATGAACTTTATGTCTAAAATGGCTTGAGCCAGAACCAACCACCAGGCAGCACTTCCTGTGCATATGAGCTCACTGTGAGCTTTGTAGGGTTTTGTTTTTCTTTTTAAGCTTGTTCTGAGAAATGATTGTTGTAGTAGCTCAAATAATTCTGCACTATACCCCTGATCTGATCAGTATTAGGGTGTGCATTCAATAAACCATCCTTGTCTGACTGAGATGGTGTTAATATGCTTTGTGGAGCAACTCTCAGACCCGAGTAGAAGTTGCATATGATCTGATTGACAAGTCAACCTATGAGTGTTGCTGAATCTCTCAAACTGTTCACAAGTCACATCCGAGCTTGCCTGTTTTCAGTCACATCCACACAAGAGAAGGTTTATTAAACATATAAGAAGCCGAAGCTTTTAGTTTTCATTGTTTTTGTCATCTTTTGTTACAACTGTGACTTTTATTTTTCTACATTCTAGATGCACATATGACATACCCCATAATGCTACTCACAAAAATCAAGAAGCATGGAAGAAATGTGAAGTTTCTTCAGAGGGCACAGGATATTGACCTGTAACATTACAGACATATAGGCCTTCCCCTAGGCTTAAGGAACCCAAATGCTATGAAAAAATTAATGTTTATGTGGGAAAATTATGAAGCAAAAGCTGTTGCCTCACTTACCTAAGACACTGAGTACCATCAGAAGAAAGATCAGCCCAGCACAGCCGAGTTTCAGAGCCACCCGATGCCAGCCTGGTCCCTGACAGGCATCTAAGAAGAGCAAATAATAATACACTTCATAAATCCACTTGAGTATATCTGAGATAAAGGTCAGAAGTGGTTCACAACTACATAAGACATCCCTTAGCTATGAGGACTATTTTGAACAAGATAGTAGACTGACTCATACTGGAGATAGTGTTACAATTTGTGTACACTGTTTCACAAAGAGAGAGACAGAGAGAGAGAGAGAGACAGAGAGAGAGAGAGACAGAGAGAGACAGACAGACAGAGAAAGACGAGACAGAGAAAGACGAGACAGAGGCACAGACAGACAGACAGACAGACAGAAAGTGAGAAAGTTTTCCATTTTAACTAAGCCCACACTACACCTAGTGGCTATAACTTTCATAATTTGATGTATGACTATAAAAGAAAATGTTCACTAAGTGGAGTACTTTGTGATAACACCTTTTATTTAAAAGGATGCCCTATGACTTCTTTTTGCCATGAGTCGGCTGTTGGTATCCCAACTTTTGCAACTTGGGTCCATCATTGAGTGAGTGAGTATTACTGGGACACAAGCACTGGTGACTAGTTGTGGTGGTTTGAATATCCTTGGCCCGGGAAGTGGCACTTTAGAAGGTGTTGCATTGTTGGAGTAGGTGTGACCTTGCTGCAGGAAGTGTGGAGTGGGCACTGTGGAGTGGGCAACGAGATCTTCCTCCTAGATGCCAGAAGCCAGTCTTCTCCTGTTTGCCTTCAGAACAAGAGGTAGAATTGTCAGTTCCTCCAGTGCCAGACATGCTTCCTGCCTTGATGATAATGGACTGAACCACTGAACCTGTAAGCCAGCCCCAATTAAATGTTATCCTCTATAAACGTCAATCATAGGATCTCTTCACAGCAATGGAAACCCTAAGTAAGACACTAGTGGTTGACACCTTAACCTACATGCCATGAGATTTCATCATTGCTGCTCAGGGCAGTGTCCATCTTAAAACACTGGTTTCTTATTCCTAGAATTTTCTAGTTAGTAGTTTAAGACCACTGTTGAATGCAAGTAGCAGAAGCTACAGACATTGAAGTAGCAAATAAATGGATACTGTGTTATAACATGACTGTTACCTGTAATTTTTAAAAATCATGCTTCTGCCTTCCAGGGAGCTCTGCCAGAGCTCACAGCTAGGCTCCGAGATCAGCTGCCGCTGGTCTCACTCAACTCCACCAATGGGCAGCTAGCTATTTTTCCTCAGAGCTGAGATCACTCCCCCAGACTCTCACAGCTTTTGCCAACAACTGCCCAAACTGCCCTCTTTCTCCTCCTGTCCACCTTAGCCCCACGTGAGATGGAAAACACTAGGTAGTTTTATTATTTAAAACTAGCCAGATAATTCAATGTCTGGGTAAAGAATTTCCTGCCCTAATCTTATCAACTAGCTCCCTCAATCCTCCTTGTCCCTCCATGTCCACCCCCCAGCAGAGGCTACAAACTCTAGGTACCCCAAGACCTATATGACTTCAGCTTCCTCCTCGTTTCAAAGCCTGGTCTGAATCTCTCTTCTCTCCCTATGTTCCTTCTTTTCCTCCTGGGACCTGGAAGTCTCACCTTTTTCCTTTTGCCCAGCAATTGGCTTCTGCCCTTTTTTATTGACACAATCAAGAACCAACTATAGAAACAACACTTCCCTCTACACATGACATATACTAAGTCTATACCTGGCAGTCCCCATGGAGGAAGAACTGCAATAGGCAAGTGAGCTTCCTGGAGATGCCCCATCATTTACACCATGGTACAGCTGCAGTGGGTGTACCATGGAGAAGTATGATCCCAGGATCTTTGTCCCAGGATTGCTTCTTGCTATTTATGTGCCTTCTCATGCTTATCATTGCTAAATTCTCCATATACCTGACATAGTGTGATTGGGCACAAAAAGACCCTCACTACCTGTAGCCTGGGATGATTACTTCCTGGATGATAGTTCACGCTGTTGGCCATGTTTCCTGCAGAACAATATGAAAATGAAAGTTCTTGAGATAATGCTGTTTATATGGATTACTGATTTTATGGAATTCCTGTTTTGATTCAAGTAGTTGTAGGAAGTTAGTTTGATTTGAATAATTTGGGGAAGCTAAGGTAGTTAATAGAAAATTTAAAGTTAAAATCAAGAACAGAATATGCCCCTTCCAGAAAGAGTAGCAAGAGCCTCACAGGTGAAAAAAGGAGTTACGTGAGCTTTCATGGGTTTTAAGTGTGAATTGTAGTAGCAAGAAAATTAGGCTTGGGACAAGTTAATGTTCAAAGAACACATTCATCCTAGATTGGGCCTGACTTTACTGATCTTTTGATCTAGGGATAAAGTCACAGGTTTTGCTGTGTACCATAATAAGGAAGGTCATAAACAAAGAATAGGTTATTTCATTATGAATGTAAGAGCAGAGAACAGATAATTAGCCAGTTTAGCTAATCAAGGCTTCAAAAATAAGACATAAGACTGATTGATTACCTGCTCCTTAGTAAATACAGATTGTCCCTAGCTAAACATAAGAAATAAAGTTGCTACTACAGACTTGGCTTGATCAAACTTTGCTAATCTAAGACAAAAGAAGCATTGCCTTGGGGTTACACTGAACTTGTAGAGTGAAGGATAGATGAGAAATGTATAGGCACCAGGCTGTGTGTCTGTCTCACTGCTAGGGTGTCAGGATCATGGGGAGGCAGAATGCAGTCTGTAATGGGAGTTCTCAGTCCATGCACACACACACACCCATATAAAACTGCAAACTTTGGGACAATTGCTGTGGTTCCTAGTCTCCTGTGTATCCAGGTGCTGCCAGCATCCTGCTGGGAGTTGGGAACAAGGTTCCCAGTCCCCATTTTCCCTCAGGACATCTACCCACCAGACAGGAGGGGAAGGTAGAGTCAAGGCTGGGGGCAGAACTGGGTTTTGTTCAAGTGTCAAATGTACAGAGGTTCTGGGAGAGAGAAAGTCATCTCTCAGAGATTTAGGTGCAGCTCCTTACAGCAAAGGCCTCACCTCCACTGTGATCTGTGATCCTTAGTTCAAACTGCTTTATTTGATGGCGAATGTAAATGCATACACCTTACTCAGGGTAAGCCAAGGATTAAATACTTTCTTCCCAGAAGGGATGCCCAGGAAAGGAAGCTTATTGGCTAAACACTCAGGGCCTATCTAGATACTTCATTAGCATGGAGAAATCCAGGTTTTTATGCAACATGACTGATTGCCGTGGTCCTCTCAGTCAGGTTTCATGGTTATGTGTTCCAGAGCAGACAGAGTTTGGCAGGGATCTGACCTGACATCTATCATACTCAATTCTGAGTTTCATGGGGTACTCAACCTTACCAGTTCTTCTGTCTGGTGGCATGCTCCACTTGCCTTACATAAAGGTAGATATAAGTTTGAGAAGAAGAAAGTGTAATCAATAATCCTGTGTTGATTCCCCTTTTGTGTAATGATTTAAATCTATTTTTTGAAGAATATGTTGTTGTGGTGATTGTTTTTTTTAGAAATTTTGTAACTGTGGCCATGAGGTAATTTTCTTCTTACATCAAAATTTTTTTCTTACAGGCCATAAAAGGATTAAGGAAATAAAGTTGTTGTAGTCTGCTTTTGGAGCTTGCTTTCTTGATTCACTCAGAGAGAGAGAGAGAGAGAGAGAGAGAGAGAGAGAGAGAGAGAGAGAGAGAGAAAAATCCCTCCCTTTCTTTTTTCTAGTCGCTGGCTGCCATCAACAACAGCTCTTGTTACAGACCATCAGCTCCACCAGTGCTGACCTCAGTCAGCTGCTATTAGCACAAACCCCAATCATTGATACCACGCTCAGCCCTCCTGAGTTAGCGCTATGGTGCTGAAGCTGGCCTTCAGCATATATTATCAGATAAGAGGATACTGTGGTAAAACTTTGGTGGGTCTCTGTGACCACCACAGCCAGCTATGCAATGATATTCAGAAGGCAAAAAGACAGTTCAGTTCAACATGACTAATTAGCCTATATTGGTTAAATTTGGTCATCTGACCTCAGATAGTTTCTTTTGAATGGAAATAAAACTTGAGACCTGTGATTCATGTAATGTATGTCAAATAGCCCAAAGAGTTGTTTGTGAGCTTTGAAACCTGGGGCTGAGAACATAGCAGAACAGGCCAGGACATGCCCGGGCAGGCCCGTCTACATGTCCGGACTGGCACGGCACATCCCTATCTCCCACCCCTCTGACCTAAGTTAAATGTTAACAGGCTGCTGATGTTTAAATGGACCAATCATGTGAATCCGCGCCAATTCCTCCCCCAGCCCCACCCCTTTTCTATAAAAACCCCTAGCTTCCAAGCCTCGTGGTCGAATCAACTGTCTCCTGTGTGAGATACTTTTCGAACCGGAGCTCCGCCATTAAATTACCTCATGTTGTTACATCAAGGTGTTGTGTTCTGTTCGTGATTCTTGGGTGCACGCCGAATCGGGAGTTGAGTGGGGGTTTCCCCACTAGGTTCTTTCACTTTTAGGCATATTTAAACACAGCAAAATTTAGAGAAAATTTCCCTGTGATTGATGGAGGATGGTTTTGTGCACTGTGTATTTAAATGCTGATTTCCATACCCAGAAATCTGGTTGCAGTCAGGACTTTGGTATTGTCAGTATTACAAAGCATCTCTTAACTCAGTATTTTGTAGAACACTGTTCTCCATCACCTGCAGATTTGTTAAATATAAAGCTGAACTGTAGTCTCCCCTCCCCCAGCCTGAAACCTGCTTGCTCAGGGGTGGAGCTTCCTGCTCATTCGTTCTGCCACGCCCACTGCTGGAACCTGCGGAGCCACACACATGCACCTTTCTACTGGACCAGAGATTATTCGGCGGGAATCGGGTCCCCTCCCCCTTCCTTCATAACTAGTGTCGCAACAATAAAGTTTGAGCCTTGATCAGAGTAACTGTCTTGGCTACATTCTTTTCTCTCGCCACCTAGCCCCTCTTCTCTTCCAGGTTTCCAAAATGCCTTTCCAGGCTAGAACCCAGGTTGTGGTCTGCTGGCCGGACACAACACTGAACAGCAAATAACTGAGCAGGAGAGGAAAAGGCAGGACTTCCAGGCTCAAGGGGGTGGGGGTGGTGTCTCGGGTCGGGATCAGGGAGGCACCATCAAGATTTGCTTGGATGAGTTAGTCTAGCCAGGGTGAGACTAAGATGTTAGGTAATATACCATGTGTCTGGGACATAGGCCAGGTCAGCATATCAGGTTAGAACAGCTCAGTATCTGCCCAGCTATAGTGCCTAAATCTTTTAATAAATATAAAAGACCCCATGTCATAAATTCACAGCAAATGAAGGCTGTGCTTGCTTCGACAGGTGATAACTAACTCAATCCTGTGTTCACCTTAAGATTACATTGAAATTTTTGTAAAGAACGTGTTATATCATCCATGAAGATGAGTTCTATAGCTCATAATAAGGGTCTGGGAGATAATTCAGTTTTGTCTCAGCCACACAGATAGTGCAATAGTTACAAAGTGTAAGAGTCCAAACCCAGCTTTCTGGATGTATAACAAGTTATGCATCCCTTCCTTTGAAGTTCCTGTGAGTTTAACATTCCTGGTTCCCCTAGTGCTTGCTTATCTGTGAGCATGAGGACCTCTGTTACTCCTATATAGCACGGCATATAGTATGTCTACCACACTGCACCACCTAAAGACCATGTTTGATATCTCAGCTGTCCTTGGTAACTGTATCAACAATGGGTATTTTATTAAGCAGGGAGATGGACTAATGTTTGAGATGCAGTCAGCATATACCCCAACTTTGTGGATTTAACTTTTTGCTAGACAATTTAAAAAATCTGGGTTTCATATGGAAAATAATTAGTTTCATTTACAAAGGTAATAATGAGAAACACTAGCTGGCTTTTAATCTCTAAATCAATCATAATCCCCTATTCCTATCATTTAGTTTAACAGTTCCATGTATTATTACCATTATATTAATGGCTTTCTAGAGTCAATAATTAGAATCAAGTACTGTACCGTTCTGAGCAAAGCTTTCTTACCGCTTTTTGTTTTGCTTTGGTCTGTTTCTGAGGTTGTACTTCTGGCATCTTAGACTAGTCCCAAACTCTCTGTGATTAAGTGTGACCTTGAATTCCTGATGACCCTGTCTCCACTTCCTGAGTACTAAATTTACAACTGTTCCCCACTCTGCATGACTGGGATTCCAAATTTAACAGATACAGATTTATTTCAGGTTTTTATTAGTTTTCTGTTGCTTCTAAATATTCTCTTATATAAATGATGTCATGCTTTGAGTTACATGTTAAAATCTGAAACCAAGCCGGGCGTGGTGGTGCATGCCTTTAATCCCAGCACTTGGGAGGCAGAGGCAGGCAGATTTCTGAGTTTGAGGCCAGCCTGGTCTACAGAGTGAGTTCCAGGACAGCCAGGGCTACACAGAAAAACCCTGTCTCGGAAAAAAAGAAAAAAGAAAGGAAAAAAAAAAAGGAAAATCTGAAACAAATGTGCTAGCATGTCTTTTATTTTTGTTGTGTGGTCCACAATTGACTGTGACCATTCCTACTTTTATAGTTTTACTTTGTTTTGGATTTTTTGTTCTTTTTTTTTTTTTTTTTTTTTTTTTTAGATTTATTTATTCATTATATGTAAGTACACTGTAGCTGTCTTCAGACACTCCAGAAGAGGGAGTCAGATCTCGTTAAGGATGGTTGTGAGCCACCATGTGGTTGCTGGGATTTAAACTCTGGACCTTCGGAAGAGCAGTCAGGTGCTCCTACCCACTGAGCCATCTCACCAGCCCTTGTTCTGTTTTGTTTTATTTAGCTTTCATTATTTTTGGTGGCTGAATTATATGATCCAGAATGCAGACAAACAGTAGTGGTCTCAGGACTGTAGATCAAATTTAGGATGCTGACAAAAAAACCATTAAGAATGTTAAATCATTTAAAATGTTCTTGAGGAAAAAACAACCAAAGAATGAAGAGAGAAAGATAGACTAGAAATGGTCCCAGGAAATAGAAGACAGATTCCCCCTAGCCTTAAGAACCACTCGTATCGGTGGACACAGTTCAATGATGACTAAAACTTTTCGTGTATAAAAGTATACTGAACACATACAGACATTTACCGTCATATTCTCTAGACAAATACTTATAACAGCTATTTGTATGTCACACAGATAATCTTAGGTATTGTGGTTAATCTGGAGATCTCTGCACAGAGATCTGCCCATAGGTCCTGTGCAAATACCATTTTTATAAAAGAGACTTGAGCTTATATTTGGCAGTTCTATAAGCAATCTTCTAGTGAGAAATGCTATGTATTCAGAGGTGCTACAAGACTGTCATGGGAGGATATAGACAGTATGCTGGACTTTTAAAATAGTAGCATGAATTGTAATTCCAGCTATGTAAGACATGCTATGTTAATGGACAAGGAGGCAAAAGCAGACACCAGAGAAAACTCTAAGGTCCCAAAGACACCCTGAATATGAGAAGAACTGTGCATGTATGCCAGCCTAGAATTTCTCCTGACACAGCATACCTAACCATAGTAGATATGTCTAGTGAATTACATTTATTATTTTATACATGTCTTACTTTTGGTTTCTATTGCTGAAACAAAACACTATGGGAAAAAATTAAAAAGACAAGTTGGGGAAGAAAGGGTATTGGAGGAAGTCAGGACAGAGATTAAAGCAGAGCTGGAACCTGGAGAAGGAGCTGGTGCAGAGGCCATGGAGATGTGCTGCTTACTGGCTGGCTTCCCATGACTTTTTCAGCCTGTTTTCTTTAGAACCCAGGACCACCAGCCCAGGGATTGCACTACCTATCATGGACTGGGCTCTCTCCCATTGATCACTAATTGAGAAAATGCCTTACAGCTGCATATCATGAAGGCATTTCCTCAACTGAGGCTCCTACCTCTCTGATGATTCTAGCTTGACACACAAACCCAAACAGTACATAAGCATTATTTCACATTTCTCTCTTTTCTCACACTTCTACCTTTGAAATTCTAAGTCTTTTTGTAAAAAAGTCTCATCTTCATACAGTCACTATTTTGATGCTTTTTTACAAAAGTCTAGTACTCAGCACCATCATATTTCAATGTTATCAATAATATAATATAATGTAGAATAATACATTATTGGAGGGCATATGTTAAAAATTCATAGACACTAGATTTCCTCATCTGTAAAATGACTGGACAATATCTACTTCACAAAATTTTAGGATTTGATAAAACAATTCTTATTATTTCCAAAGCACAGTGTCTGCTCCAAACCACTATTCAATACACAGTAATTATTTCCTGTCCATCTTAAGTGTATTTTGTTTTTTATTTTTGTTTTACTGAAAGTAAAAGCCTATTTGGGTGATTTCAGAAATCGCTACTCCTTCACATTAAAATATAAGGAACTGAATACCCATCCTGACCTGTTTGAGCTGTTCTGTATGAGACTGGGCTGAGGAGAACAGCCATTGATCCCTGAAGAGGCTGTGTGAGGTTTGGTTATGGGGAAGAACCTGCTTTGGGTATTCCTTGCTATCCACAGAATGCTAAGTATTCTCCACTGTTCAACACATTTGAATGGATGCCCTCAACATTTGTACCTATGGAACGCGCTCCAAATCCTTTTTGACCTGTCACCATTCCTCCTGACTTGATTTCTGCAGCACACTGGGGATGCATGCTTCCATGCAACATCACAGACATATTCTTCCTTTGTATTTTTGAGTCCATCTTTCTAGGTGACATCTTTCACATACTCAGTCTTGGTCCCAAGTATCATTCAGGGCTGGATTCCAGGAAAGCTTGATTTGATTACTCTACTTGACATGATGCTGTCTCTAATGGTAAAAATCTTAATTTTCATTTTAATATTTTTCTTGCTAGCATTCTACATCATGTTGTCTCTGATATAGGTGTTTAATGATTACAAACCTATACATTCATCTTTCATGAACTCTATGAATTAAATAACATTTAAGTTTTTCTCTTTGTAGTTGTGTTTATCTGTTGAGTTTGTGTGTGATTAAATGTGAGTGTGTGTGTGTGTGTCTGTCTGTCTGTCTGTCTGCAGATGTGTGCATGCTACACTAGGTGTAGAAATCAGAGAACACTTTTCAAGAAGTGATTCTCTTCCCACCAAAGGCATTGGGAATTGAGCTCTGGTTGTCAGGTTTGTGCAGCAAGTATTTTACCTGAGGAATCATCCATCTCACCATCCCAAAGCAATCATTTGAAACTATAATATGACAAGAAATGCTTAACTCTCAAAGATATTCAAATGCCAAAAGAAGAAATAAAGCCACTTACCTTGGGGGAGAGATGGAGCTGATGTACACCTGAGCCCTCTGGTCTCGGCTAAATTTAATTCAGCATAGAGCACTGGTGCATCCATTAGAGATGGGAGATGTAACACTGACCTTTGAGTGAGAACAAACTCAGCATTCTGTGATGTGAAATGAACAAAAGAATATCCGCTATCAACATTATGCTCTCTGTGGCCACACCTACTCACATTTGCAACTGGTGCTGTCTCCAAAGATATTAAATGTGGGTCTATTATGCTCACATTTACATGTTCTTATCGTTAAAACTGAAGGTGTAACACATGGTATGATTTTTGAAAAAATTCTGAAAAAGGCTTTTTTGTTCACAGCTCTTCGACCATCCATTCTCAGTTATTACCTCAAGGCAAATGTCAGTGTAAATTGGATGAACCGCTCAATCTCAAATTCAAATTTAAGAGATACGCTCTCCACCAAAGTCTCTGAAATTATAATGCAATATATTTTGTGACTTTTTAAGAAAATAAAAATGAGTGCATCAGTGTTTATAGTTATATTGGACACTAGTTGAAGCTCAAAAATCCTCCTGAAATATTTATGTCATGAAGGAAGGTGTGGAATGTGGGAATGAGGACAAGAGTATGGCTGACACAATAGGAAAAGCACTGAGGAGGGAACTACATATACCTCTCATCATTGTTCTGAAGGTTCACTTGGATATAACATCATTCACCTGAGTGAAAGGACTTCATCTGTCAGAGCTCAGGGAGTGGAGGACTTGGGTCTATGGGATGTGCTAACTCCTCCAAGGGCTTTGAGTCCTAGACCCTTAGAGCAAAGACTACTAATGTCATGTCACACATTCACACATTATAAGTGAAGAAGAAAAGCAAGGATTTCCTTAAAGTCACCTTCTGTGGTCAGAGTGGAACTGTACCAATCGCTCACAATGACATGGCAGTGAAGTAGTCTGTTGGCTATGAGTTTCAGAAGACAGGAGATGTATACATACAACATGGGGCTCACACTAATTCTCCAACACCAGGATGATTGTGAAGTGGGGCAAAGCCAGTGTGAGGGTCTCACAGCTCACTTATGACTCAATGAAATATCCTCAGCTGTCTGCGTTAGATAACAGTCATTTCACTCAATGCCAGGAATAGGGCTCTGCCTCATGCTTCATCTAAACCTAAAAAAAAAAGTGTGGAGGACTTTCCTGACTTGTCCATCTTAAGTGATTCTGCATACATTTCTAGAAAAATGATTAGATCTATTATATAGACGTTTCAGTGTATATTTTATAAAGGCCTCAATTTTATTATATATAAGACTCACCTGGAAATGTGTTAACGGTGCATGGTTCTGCCACATAAACACTTTCCTTTGTCAAGATAGTGCAGCCTTACATGTAGAAATGTGTGAATAATCATGCCAAGTAATAAATTTGTTCATGGAACGCACTTAAATAAATAATCCATCTGTAAATGAAATCTGTTGGCATGAATTAGTAATACAAATAGAAAAAAGAAGTCTGATGTTCTAAGAAGAAGACTCAAATACTGCTTTGATCTGGGTAGGAGATCTGGAGCTTTAGCTGTAAGTTCTGAGGCCATCGGTGGTGACTAGGAATTCATAGTAGTTCTTCTAAGATTAACATATTGAGGTAAGATGGTTCCTGGTAAAGGTTACAAGTGCCTCTATGCTGCAAAGTGTGAACTAACTGAGGGTAAAAAGAGTGTCATTTGTCCACAGAAGCATGAAACAAACTGACACTTGCTGGTTGCAAAATATCAACAACACCAAGTACTGCACGATTATATAGCCATCCTCCTACGCATACAAAAACACATTTGCTACTGAAAATGAACTACTGAAGAATCTATTAGTGCCAATGAAATTTTTAGCACAAAATATAGCAGAATTCGAATTACCTTGATGTTGTCACAGTAAAATATATGGAGAGAGAGAAGACAAACACATAATGTGTGGGAGAGATTACAATGTGATGTTCTATACAAACAATGCGACATTAAATCCAAATAAATCAAATGGTGAAAGATTATAAGAAATTCTGGGTCTTAGAGAGTGGAAGAAGAAAAAGTAATGTTGAGTGTCTCATGGAGAAATAAAGACAGGTTTTTAAATAGAAGCCTATTTTTGTATCAAATCTTTCCAGGTTTTATATATATATATATATATATATATATATATATATATATATATATATGGAATATATAGAAAAATAGAGTTGGAATATATAGAGAAACAGAGTAAAATGAAAGTAATGTAATCATGAATGATAAAAAAGTGATAAAGGCAATTATTTTATGAAAGAAGATGAAAATATGAGCCAGAAAGTGGCAGCCATGGGTTAAGATCATTGCTTCAGGCTCAAAATGCAAAGCAATGGGTGCCTTGAGCAGAATGGCTCACCAGGAAGCTACAAGAGCTCCTCCCTCCCTAGAGGCATTGCTTGAGGCATTGGCACACACACCAGAGTAGCTCTGTGGGAAGTTCTGATGCTAGATAGGGGGTTGCACCCCAGCCCTTTTTAAACTAAGGAGATATATTACAGAGAAGGGAGCAGGCAACTGAGGCAGCTCTCATGCTTCAATCTGCAGAAGATTTGGGCAGAACTCTCCCAGAGTGCTGAGATCCAGGCCTATCCAAGCTTCCTCAGAAGCTCTAATGAAATGGCAAGACCAAATGTCTTTGCCCAGGAGTGAACTTGGCATGACCTGCCTGGGCCTGGAAATAGGCCCTTAGAAGACATAAGTTTTCAGTTCCTGGGAACTTGGCATTTTCTCCCATAAAAGACTGGGATTGGGCTGGTGAGATGGCTCAGTGGGTAAGAGCACCCGATTGCTCTTCCGAAGGTCCAGAGTTCAAATCCCAGCAACCACATGGTGGCTCATAACCATCCGTAACAAGATCTGACTCCCTCTTCTGGTGTGTCTGAAGACAGCTACAGTGTACTTACATATAATAATAAATAAATCTTTAAAAAAAAAAAAAGAAGAAGAAGAGAACCTCACAACCATTTAAAAAAAAAAAAAAAAAAAAAAAAAAAGACTGGGATTATCAGCCTGACGGTTACTATGAGTTTAGTATGTCACTCTTCAGATTCTCCATGTCCCCTCTCTACATCACTTCTTGATTAGCTTCCTGCTGGCATTATCCAATTATATGATAGCTTTTTTCTGACTCTGTCCCATTTATCTCCTGGAAACAGTGTATAAGATGCTGTTTTTAGATTTCTCAGGCCACGGCTCTACCTGCATCCCTGGAGGCTTGCTAACATTCAAGACAAACAGGTGAAATCCTCAAGCAGAAAGCCCCTACCTACTAGGTCCCCGGAAAGACCAGCAGCCTGGAGGCCTACACTGTCACCTCTTCTGTGTTCCATCTTCAGAACCACACCTATACTTACAATCTATGAAGCCTGCATCCGTCAGGAATCACCACTTTTCCCTGCATCCCTGGAGGCCTGCTCTTAACCAGGACAACCAGCAGTCTGAAGCCACCAGGACTACCAGCTCTGCTGGTATTCCTGGAAGACTGTTGCTACCAGGGACAACCAGCTTTATCTGCAGTCCCAGAGGCCTGCTCCCATCAGAGACTACTATGCCTGCCAATACAAGGGCCAGTCAGATGGGTAAAGGCAAGTGTAAGAAGATAATTAACAAAAGTCAGGGCAATATGGTACCACCACAATCCAGCTATCATACAAGAGTAAGCTCTGGAAATTTTAATCCACTTGAATTGCAAGAAAATGACCTTAAATCTAGTCTTATGAAGATAATAGAGGCCTTAAAAGAGAAAACAAAAAATCCCTTAACAAATACAGGAAAATACAATCAAATAGGTGAAGGAAATGAATAAAGACCTGAAAATGGAAATAGAAACAATAAAGAAACACAAACTGAAGCAAACCTGGAGATAGAAAACCTAGTAAGGAGAACAGGAGCTACATACATAAGCATTAGCAACAGAATACAAGAGATAGGAGAGAAAATCTCAGGCATAAAAGATACCATAGAAAAATTCATACATCAGTCAAAGAAAATGAAATGTAAAAAGTTCCTAACTCAAAGCATCTAGGAAAATTGGGACACCATGAAAAGATCAAACCTAAGAATAATAGGAATAGAAGAAGACTCCCAACTCAAAGCCCAGAAAATATCTTCAACAAGATTGTAGAAAAAAAATTCCCTAACCTAAATAAAGACATGCTTATAAACGTACAAGAAGCTTATAGAACACCAAATAGAGTGAACTAAAAAAGAAAGTCCTCCCACTACATAATAACCAAAACACTAAATGTACAGAACAAAGAAAGAATAGTAAAAGCCACAAGGGATTAAAAACCAAGTAACGTATATAGACAGACCTATTAGAATTACACCAGACTTCTCAACTGAGACTTTAAAAGATAGAAGGGCCTTGGCAGATGTCTTACAGTCTCTAAGAGATCTCAGACGCCATCCCAGACTACTATACTAAGCAAAACTTTCAATAACTATAGACAAAAAAAAAGATATTTCATAACAAAACCACATTTAAACAAAATCTTTCCACTAATTCAGTCCTACAGAGGATACCAGAAGGACAAAAAGTATCACAAGGAGGGTAACTATAAGAAAATACAAGAAATTAATAATTCCACACCAGCAAATCCAAAAGAGCACACATGGAGAGAGAGAGAGAGAGAGAGAGAGAGAGAGAGAGAGTGAGTCACCACCAACATCAAAAATAACAAGAATTAACAACCATTTGTCATCAATATGTCTCAACATGAATGGAGTACATCTCCCAATAAAAAGATACAGGCTAAGGGAATGGATACATAAATAGGATCCATCAGTCTACTGTATATAAAAAACACACCTCAACAATAAAGATACATATTACCTCAGAGTAAAGGGCTGGAAAAAGGATTTCCAAGCAAATGGACCCAACCAACAAGGTGGAGAAGCCATTCTAATATCTAACAAAATAGACTTTCAACAAAAAACAATCAAAGAGATAGGGAAGCACATGTCATGTTCATCAAAGTAAAATCCACTAAAATGACATTTTAATTCTGATTATCTATGTCCCAAATGCAAGGGCACCACATTTGTTAAAGGAATACTACTAAAGCTTAAATCACACATCAAAACACACATATTAATAGTGGTAGAGTTCAAAACTCCACACTTTCTAATGAACAGGTCATTGAGACAGAAACTAAACAGAAAAATAATTAAATTAACTGACATTGTTAATCAAATGGACATCTACTGAACATTTCACCAAAACAAAAATGAATATACCTTCTTTTCAGCAACCTATGGAACCTTTTGAAAAATTGACTATATAGTCTGTAACAAAGCAACTCTTAAACAGATACAAGAAATTTGAAATAACTCCTTTGTATCCTCTCAGACCACAATGGATTAAAGCTGGACTTCAAAAACAGAAACAACACAAAGCCTACAAATTCATGGAAACTGAACAACTCTCTACACAACTATCACTGGCTCAGGGAAAAAATAAAGAAAGAAATTAAAGATTCTCTAGAATTCAATGAAAGTGAAGGCACAACATAGCTAAACTTTGTCTCAAAACAAAACAAAGCAAGCACTGTCTACAAAAGCAAAATAAGCAAAAGGAAACACATAAGTATAACAAATTTTTACAACAAAGGTTACAGTTGACAGGATTAAAGGAATATGAGTGCAGAGGTTTGAATGAGAATGCCTTCCATTGGATCATATATTTGAATGCTCAATCCCTACTTGGTGGAACTGTTTAAGGATTGTTCCATATAGTATTTGCTACCCTGCTCCAGGTGGACCACACTACCAGACCACACCCAAATTCCCTTGGATCCCCAGATATACCACGACGACAAAGACAACAACAACAACAACAACAACACACACACAGAGAGAGAGAGAGAGAGAGAGAGAGAGAGAGAGAGAGAGAGAGAGAGAGTCCAGTTAATCTTAAAATGCTTTTGCTAATTCAACAACTGGGCACTCCTAAATCTCCCCTGCCACCCCAGGCATAATAGGATAGAGTATCCATTGGCCACTCCAACCGAAACTTACATGGCTGGTTGGCTTTATCTCCTGCCACTACTGCCTCCTTCTGCTTCCCCATTCTCCCGATTCTCTCTGTGTCCTCTCTCTCAAAACTCTTAGTGTCCTGGCCCATCCTCAGAATCTTTATTGATTGATCAAGAACCAATTGTGGAACAGGAACTTAGCATCAGGACCACCCTCTACATCTCACCTTTTCTGTCCAATAAAAACAAAAACAGAAACAAACAAAAACAGACCTCTTCACACAGACATAAATTGAGCAAAACCATAATAATCATGTAAATTACAAAGTATAATACACAATTAACATACAATCTATCATATTTGTCAATTAGATAAAGTACTCTACCATCATTCCTAACTTAAAGAATTATGATTCTATCCTTTGATTATGTTTAGGTTTTAGCCTGTAATGCCATCTGAAAACCATGTCTTCCACTCTATAACCTATCTCTCAATGTTAAACAACTTAAGTTTGATTATGAGACTATAACTAGTCTTCAACCCCATCAGAAATCTACAAATGACTTAAACATTACCTGGGTATATAGGAAGCACCAAACACAAATTCTTAAACTTAAACAATTGTAGGGACAACTGACTACACAGACAGCCTCTAATTTCTTACAACATTGGAATATCTGTCTTCAGCTTTTTGGTCCAGGATCATCTCTGACAGACCTTTTCAAAGCATGACTATGAAGGACTGTTTACCCTGTATAGGCAGAGCATTTCTCTGTTGACTATTTCTCATGTGTGTCGTTTTCCTGGACAGTATTTTGTTTGTAGATGAAATAGGCAATTTCTGTCCTGCGGCTATTTTGCCACGATGAACAACCTTGCCTGGAGGTAAAGATGCTCAATTTTTCTTTGAAGGAGAATGGAGAAACTGTCCGAAGCAGACATGTCTCACTGTAAAATGATTCTTAATAATGATATAATATTAAATGTCACATTTTGTGAATTTCTGATGTTTTTGAAGACTATCTAAGTAAAGTATCTTGAACTGTTAAACCTTAGTTACTCTTAGCCATTTCTATTTGAGTAAGTTGAAGGTACTTTATTATAATTAAATCAGATTCAAACATAACCATGAATTTGCACTCTGGCCCTTAACTTGTGCTGCTTAATCATCTTAAAAGTTTGTAAAGCAGCTATTAGAAGGATTGGGTCTAAGTCTCATATTCTTAAGTGAGTTGCATAGGCACAATGCCTATCTAAGAGTAACAATATTAATCTCAAATTTTGTATCTATATAAGAAATTCATACCAATGTAAGCCTTAAATCTGTATCAATATAAGTTCTGTACCAATTTAAGAAATTATAACTTTAATTTATATCAATTATAAAAATTTCTGTCAATTAAGATTATAACTATACAATGTTTAGTTCAAGGATAAAATTTAGTAATCTATCTCACCTATTTTCTCCCTGTTCAAAATTATGACCATTTCCAAATCATCCTTTAAAGTGACCATTACCAGACACCCCAAACCAGGGGATTAGGAGGTGTAGCCTTGTTGGAGGAGGTATGTCACTATGCATGGGTTTTGAGATTTCAAAAACTGATGCTGTTCTCAGTTGGTTCACTCTCTGTCTCCTATGTGCAGATCAGGATGTAAGTTCTGAGCTACTGTTTCATCATGTCTGTCTGCCTGCTGCCATGCTTCCCACCATGATGATCATGGACTAGCACTCTCTGGAACCATGAGTCCCAATAAATTATACATTTCTTTGGTTATAGTGTCTCCTCACAACAGTAGAAAAGTATCTAATACACAATTTGGTGCCAGGAATTGGGGTGTTGCTGTGAAAGACTTGACCATGCTATGATTTGGAACAATGTGGAAGACCTTGGAACTTTGGGCTATGAAAGTATTTGAAAGCAATAAGCAGGTTATCAATTAGTGGAACTGTTTAACAACTATAAGGAGATGTGTCCTTGTGGGAAGTTGTCTCTTTGATACTTCAAATCCTATGGTGTCCCAAATTAGAACTCTGCCTTTTTCCTACTTGCAGAACAGGATATGAGATCTCAACTGCTGCTCCATCACACACCTACCTGCAGGCTACCCCATGACCCAGACTTTAACTCTGGAACTATGTGCCCAAATAAACATTTTTCTTGTATATGTTCACTTCCTCATGATGATTCTTCACAACAGAAAAGTAACTGAGGAAATGAGGAAACATTATTCTCACATATTTTATGGAATTAATATCTAGCATATCTGAGTAACTACAAACTAACAAAGACCACATAATCTAGATTTTTAACATATAAATTATTTGAATATACATTTCTCAAAAACAAAAACAAAAACACAGAACTGTATTAGCTGTTTTTGAATTCCAGTGACAAAAACACTGAGGAGAACTTACATGATGAAACTGTTTATTTTGGCTCACAGTTTCACAATGTCAGGCCATGATGGGTTAGTAGGAAAGAAGATGGGGAACATTCATGTCATGTTGAGTCAGGAAACAGAGAAAAAAGCATAGAGAGGGTCCAGGTTGAAATATTACTCACAGGACACACTTCTAGTGAACTACTGCTTCTGTCTAGGCTGCCATCTCCTACCTCTCATTAGATGTCAAAATACCACCATAAATCTATCAAAGGATTAAACCCTGCATTATGTCAACACTCTCACCACTTAATATTCTCTGGAAACATCTTCACAGAGACATACTACACAAATGATTTCGGTGTTTCTTAATCCAAGCAAGCCAAAGTCAAGGTTAAGTATCACAACAGCGTAAAGAAGGCCAAGGAGCGTATGGAGAGTTGAACTGCATCACTAAACATCATGAGGATTGAAATGAAGACAGTGAGAAAAGACTCCTGGTTTCTAGTTCTGCATGAAGGAGCCTGGAAATTTCCAGTGCATCCTGGCAACAAGCATGAATGTGAAACAGATGAAAACCAAAGGGCTCTTCTAAACAAGAGAGGTGAGGACACAAGACAAAGGTGTATGGCACCCCTGCTAGAGAGTCAGAGGGATGGCGGACAGGAAGGTATGGTTTGTTAGAGTCTGATTTGATGCTGATCTCTGACCATGGGAGACACAACAGAACTAGAAAACCTCATCTGTGATTCTTTTTAAAATTGTGAAAACATGATGTGTTTATTTAGATAGCTACAAATACTTGCAATAGGCAGCTGGAGAGCAACCACAGCCTGAGAGACTAGCCTCCAGAGACTTGACCACATCCTCCAAACAAATGTCACAAAATAAGTCCCTTAAGATCATCGTAAGAGAGAGGAAAAACATTTTTTTAATAATATATGTCTGGCTACTCTGCTTTTAACAGAAGTTTTCTCTAATAAATAACATCAACAAAACTCTCGAAACTCAGAACCTAAAATTAGTACATGTATTAATGTCTAACTGCCTAGGGACAGGCTATACACAGTCTAATCAACCACCTTTCCTCACAGAGAAGAAAAATCAACTTGAGGTCACTCTGGCTTTCAAAGGAGGGGAAAGTGCCCATTGTCAGCTGCTGTAGATGCTGAAGAAATACTGGGAAATTTATCTTTAAAAGCACAAGGTCACTAAAACTCAGACATTATCACACCTCCCTGTCCCTTCACCTCACTAGCACAATAAGGCTTTAATTCTGTACTCTCTTTACCTGGAGAATTGAGTCTGTTTATGTAATAAATCCAAGGCACAGAACAATGGAAACATGTGACTGGATGATCCAGAACAATCTTCAGAGCCAGATATCTAAGGGGTTGGAGAATTGAAACCAGAGAAACATTTGCTCCTACCTATTGGATGGCTATGCTAAGGAAGCTGCTGCCTCACTAAGAAAATGAAGGACAGTTAAGTGTTGATAAGGATGTGGGAAAACTGAAACTGAAAGGAAATAAAACTTGAGACCTGTGATTCATGTAATGTATGTCAAATAGCCCAAAGAGTTGTTTGTGAGCTTTGAAACCTGGGGCTGAGAACATAGCAGAACAGACCAGGACATGCCCGGGCAGGCCCATCGCCTCCCTATCTCCCACCCCTCTGTCCTAAGTTAAACGTTAACAGGCTGCTGATGTTTAAATGGACCAATCATGTGAAACCGTGCCAATTCCTCCCGCAGCCCCACTCCTTTTCTATAAAAACCCCTAGCTTCCAAGCCCCGTGGTCGAATCCACTGTCTCCTGTGTGAGATACATTTCAACCCGGAGCTCCGCCATTAAAATACCTCGTGTTGTTACATCAAGGTGTTGTGTTCTATTCGTGATTCTTGGGTGCACGCCGAATCGGGAGTTGAGTGGGGGTTTCCCCACTAGGTTCTTTCAAAACTATTATTCGTTGCTGTATGGAAAAGCAAAATTGTACCACTATGGTGGTAAATTGTAATTAGTCATCAATTTTTTAAAGGAAAGAAAGCAAATAGATTAGTATGGTACTTACAGCCCTACTTCTGGATATATGACCATAGGTATTGAAAGTAGAGTCTCTGTTATCTTCCCTCAAACATTTATCTTGAAATTGGATCCCATTGAGTAGTGAGAGGCAAAGAAGCTCCTATGAAGGAATCTACTAGTGATGTTTTGACAAATGAACATGCAAATAAACTGCCTTCAAACTATTTATTTTTATTTTTGTAGAAGAATCACCTTTCAACCTTGGCCAGACAAGTCTCTTTCAGAAATGGGTGTTGGTCAAAACTGGTGACCACATAAATGGTCCAAGTACTAAAAATAAGTAAGAGCCCTCAGTCTCAAACCCAACATCTATGTAATCAACACCCTGAGACCCCATTTCACTTCCTGTCTCTGCTGGTGTTGCAGATCTCTGCCCCAGGTCTGAGGCCCTTGTCCATGAAGATTTGGTAGCTTTCCAGAACAAAGACCTGCTATATCTCTTCTCTCTCGCTCCTTACAGCCCTTTATGCTCCTTCAACCTCAGCTCTGCCCTCTTTGTCCTCTTTTCCCTTCTCCCTCCCTGACTGTTCACAAACCGATCATCTGCTGCTTCTTCAGCTGTCCAGCAGCAGCTGCCTTGCTGTGTTCACAGCACGACTGCCTACACTCAGCGGTTCCTACCTCTGCTCGTCTGTTTCCTGTCCTGTCACCTCTGCTCTCCCTGCTGCTACTTCCCTAGTGTTACTTGCTCAGACTGAAGTGCTTAGAGAAGGCATGAGAAGACCACTCCATAGAAGCTTTTTGAGGAATGATGTTGCAATACCAGAGGAAGGGCACAGGAGGGCATCAGGGCATCTGGCAGACTTGGTCAGACAGAGCAACCTTCCTGAGAAGCTTGAGAAAAAGCCTTTGGACCAGCATGGCCACTGGTTTCTGACCAGTCACAGCAATTTGGATCATTCACAGCCTTGACTCTTGGGCCAATCTGAGACTTTGAAGTGTATGTTTTAGAAGCACAGGCTGGATTCCTAGTATCAGTCACAGAAGTGTTTTTGCTAGACCACAAGGGAGGTATTTCCCCTCTGTCCTAGGTGAAAATGGTTGCAGGATCATCTAGAGCTCAGAGATAGGGTCTAATCAAGCCCCCTCCCCCATCTCTTTCTCCCTTTTTCTCATTTTTACTTTGTACCCAAAGTAGATCTGGGGATGACTGATGCAATGTAGTACAGCAGGTCTCTAGCATTTACGGAGCCTGGTTGACTTTCTATATGTAATTACTTATTCTCCACCCTCCCTATTCCCTGGTGACCATTTCTCCTTTCCTTGATGTTCACAGGTGACTACTGCAGATGCTTCCTGTGTGTGGAATCAGGCAGCATTTGTTTTCTTTGAGTTGCTTACTTACTTAGTGTAGCTGTCCAGCAGCCAGAGGGAACTGAGAACACCTGAAAGAGAGGCTGGGAATGGAATAGGACAGGTGGGCAAGAGAAGAATGAAGTCAAGACAAAGTTTCTCTGAACATGGCTCAATGTTTAATTTTCAGTTGGTTTTATATAGGCAAAACCCAAAGCCCCATTGACTGGGTTCTGTTGCTTTGTTTCAGCTGGATTGAGTTGCAAAGTAAGCTCAATAGGCTCAAGGCTCTGTAGGAAATGCAAATGTGGCAAGGCCAGGCAGTGAGTCCAGCTGGGTTGTAAAACCTTCAGAGATTTGTTTAGCCTATTCAATGCTGGGGGAAGGGCACAATTTAGCATAAGGTTCTCCAAGTTCTCCTGTTTCCTGAACCATATATCTTCTTTCTAACAGCTGACTACCATTCCACTGGATGAATATACACTTAGCTGTTGGCAGGGATTTAAGCTGGCTACACATCATGTATGGTTATAAAAGTGGTCATGTGATCTCTTAAAGGCCTGAATTTTGATCATTTCAGATGATCAATTTCAGATTTCAGATAGAAGACAGATTACTGAATCAAGCTGCTGTCCCATTTAAGTTTCTGAAGAATATCCACTGTTTTCCAGAGGCTGCACTATTTCACATTCCCACAGACAATGTTCATCACATTCCCACAGACAATGTTCAGAGGCTCCAGTTTCTCCCATTTCTTTGTGATATTTGCCTTCTTCTGTTTGGCTGATAGGCAGGAAGTGATTTGCCATGAAGTTTGATTTACACTGACTTCATGTTTTGTATTCTGTTCCTTCTTTAAAATAATTTTGGCCGTCAGTGTGTTTTTCTTTTTCTGTAGTACCTATTGAAGTCCCTTATTCATTTTTTATTTGGTTATTAAATTTGTAAAAATTGTTGAATCTCCTTGTATATTTTGGACATATATGTAGCAGGGCAGGGACTTCTTCAGCTGGCAAAGAAAAGTCTAAGTCATTAATAGGATGCTGTCTGGTGCCCAGTTGCCCTCCAGAGCACACAGCCAAGTCCAGACCACACATAGTTCATGGCACCCAGATAGATAGAAATCCTGAACCTAGTCCTTTCAAGGAAATGTAACAGTTGGAATGAAATACATACCGAGCTACTGGTTTTCAAAGGAGGTGTCTACAACTGAATGACTCTGATGGGAGGACCAGTGGGCAAAAACTAGTAGCATCCAAATAATGCTTATTATTCTTGTTGAATTCTCGGCCCATGTGTCCCAGCCTCTCCTGCAGTCTAGCATGTAGGAGTCTGTGTCGAGAACTTAAGTGTTGGTGGCCCCAGCAGTTTGCCCTAGGATTCAGGTTTGAGATCTGTTAGTGACCACTGAGGAAGGCCACCTCCTTGTGCAGCCTCATACTGATCTTTCACAGGAAATGTGGAGGGTGACAGGGCAGAAGAATAGAGTCCAGATAAATCTACATGTGGACTGTGCAGCAGAGGGACCAGGCCCATGAAGCTCTGGGAAGTGTGTTTCCCTAGGTGAGCAGCAGGGGGCACTGGGCAGGAAGAGCCTTTGGGCTTCTGAGGGTGCAGTTCCTAGGAGTAAGAGCAGCCAAGTTGAGGTCAGGAGGATTCAAGCCTAGCAGAGAGCCTGAGTTTGGGTCAGGGAAGATCAGCATTTGCTTGTCCTAAAGCTCCCCATTCCTCCATTCCAGGTCAGTTCCTTCACAGGTTATCCAAACGCCATTAAAAAATAAGTAAATAAAAATAAAGCCTATTTTCATTTAATCTATTTGAAATTCAACTGCTAAGTCTAACATGGTTCTACTTAGTTTCATTTAGAAAATTAAATTGATTTCAAATAATTACATTTTAATTCAGCCTGAAATCAAGAGCATTCCTGGGGTTGACATATTTTGAAAATGACAAACTGTCTCATGTCTCCTACTGGTCTGCAGACATGAAACTGACTGGTCCTCGTCACGTGGTGTACAGGTCCATGGTGTTCTCTGAATCAGTTTTTAGTTTCAAAGCAGGGAAGGGTTACAGGAAATGTCCAGCCAAACAGATGCACATTTCCCACAGGCCACAGGCATAGAGCGTATACCACCTGCCCCACATGCTACCTAGGACCTGTTTTAGTCAAGGTTTCTATTCCTGCACAAACATCATGACCAAGAAGCAGTTGGGGAGGAAAGGGTTTATTTCGCTTACACTTCCATGTTGCTGTTCATCACCAAAGGAAGCCAGGACTGGAACTCAAGCAGGTCAGGGAGCAGGAGCTGATGCAGAAGCCATGGAGGGATGTTCTTTACTGACTTGCTTCTCCTGGCTTGCTCAGCCTGCTCTCTTATAGAACCAAGACTACCAGCCCAGAGATGGTCCCACCCACAAGGGGCCTTTCCCCCTTGATCACTAATTGAGAAAATGCCTTACAGCTGAATCTCATGGAGGCATTTCCTCAACTGAAGCTCCTTTCTCTGTGATAACTCCAGTCTGTGACACAAAACTACTCAGTACAGGGCCCATACATTTACCATCTCTTGCTTCTTGCACTTCACTTAGAATAAAGCCTGCTTTCATCCTTATTTCAGTCTGGTGCATTTTCTCCTCCTTTCTGCCTTCTTCCTCCCCCTCCTCCTCCTTCAGCTCCCCTCTCCTGCCTTCCTCATGAGCCTCTCTCAAGCCACCAGGACACAGACGGGCCCAACACCTTTCATCTTTTCCAAGGCTCTTTGGCTTAGCTCCCCCTCACTATTCAACAGTTCCTTAGGGATCTCTCCAGTCCCAGGGTTCGCATGCTGGGTGTGAGGGGGTAGGAGTGGGGAGCCTTCTTGTCATGACATCATTGAGCTTGTCTACTGAAAGGCCATGTCCCCATGTGTCAGGGTTGATCTTTGGGCAGAAGCGTTTTCTGAGAGAGTCAATCCTCCTGCCTGCTTTGCTAAGATCAAAGGTAATACTGTGGTTATGCGTGGCATCGGCAGGACCCATCTCACCACCTCCGCTCTTCTGCTTTGGGGGAAAAAGCATAGAAAAGGCAGTGGTTCATGCCGCTCTGGAGTTTGAAGTCTCCCTCAGTGTGGACAGCACGTGTTCAACAAAACCTAACTGGTCATTTTTTCTTAAGGCTAAAGAATATGATCTACACACACAGCCCTTGTTGGCATCAGAAACTCCCAAACCTATGACATCATATACATGATAGCTCGACCTACAGACCTGTTACCAAGACAGCAGCTACCGTATTCCCAGAATCCACTTGCCTCTACTCCCACCTTTACCTGCGTTATATCATTTTCCATATAAATAAGGTGAATACCCCTCCCTCTCTCTCTTTCCCCCTTCTCTATCTCCTCTCTCTCTCTCTCTCTCTCTCTCTCTCTCTCTCTCTCTCTCTCTCTCTCTCTCTCTCTCTCTTCCTCTCCTAAAAAACCTCTCACACGTGAAACTGCTTGGGCCCAGTGTATTGTGTTCAGATGCAAGCTGCTATTTTAACACATCATTTTGGTGCCAAAACCCGGGAACTCAGTGGTACTGTCAGCTGCAGAGCGCTGCTGCAGCATGCGCCACAGCGGATCCTGCACAAGCCGTGAGATCACAACCACATGGACCATCTCCAAATAGGCTCCTACTACCGACCACAGCCTGCAACTGCAGTTGCCATGAGTGTGCAGGTTCAAGACCACCACTCAGCTACAACCACCACTAGGGGACGGGCCAGAACACTTACCACCCTGCAGAACTTCTGCCTGGCACACAGTGTGTGCCAACAGGGAGTAGCAGAACAAGCAACATTCCCAGCCCTCAGCTGGTTGCTACAGGAATCGCAGGCTTTCCCTACATGAGCTACTGCTGCTGCTACTGCTGCTACTGCTGCTACCACCACAGGACATACAAACTTCTACCATGTGAGCTGTGCCGCAATAGCCCATCTTGCAGGGCTGGCTTCTGCTGGGTCCACACCTAACCAACTCAGTTCCACATTTCTATTTACCAGTTCACTAGAATTCTCGCACAGACCCCTGCATACTAATTGATAGGGTCAGTCGGATACAAGGCCTCCAATTTCCCAGATAGGGTCTGGCCAGCCTTTCCTGGGGGCTAAGGGGTTGGCATTTTACAGCCATGCCTCCCAGCTGACATACAAGTAAAGACTTCGACACTTTGAGTGGCATTCCCTCGAAAACAACTCTCGCTCCCCTCCCCTTCAGGACTCTTGCAGCCATTTAAAAATTCCTGGATCCAGAGTAGGGCACTTTCTGCAGTAAGCCCAGGGCTTTCCGTGTAGCCACTAGGAAGCCCTAGTGATGACTTGGGCCTCTAGCCTGACTGATTTCTTTTTGGTTACTGAATTATTCTCAGGACCCCCCAAATGGGTACTGTGATGTCTTTGAAGGCACCCCACTGGGAAGTCTCTTGGAAAATCTCAAATCTTTGAAGCTAATGCCTAACTTGAAGGCATCAAAATTAATATACCTCTGCAATAAGGTCTGGATTCAGTAACAGCTAGATAATAGTTCCAAATGGCCACTTAATGGTACCCTAGATCCAGTTATTTTAAGGGATTTTAATACATACTGCCAGCGAACTGATAAATGGAAGGAGGTTCCTTATATCCAAGCATTCATCTATGTTCGCTCCAATCCTTCCATGTGCTTTTCTTGTTCCATGACTCAACTTCTCTTAGCCATGAAACGTACACAACCTCCTGCAGATAATACTACAGCCCTTGACACAGCTAATAAACCACCTCCCTTCTGCCGCAGACCTGTTTCCATGCTGCTGAAACCCAAACTGCTGCCTCAGTTTCTCCTCACTGGGATACCCCAGAGCCTGCTACCTCTAACTCCCCTTCTTCTGTGCCAGCTGCAGGTCTCTCCAAATGCCCTGCATTAGCAGCTACCTTCACCCCGCCTACCACGTGCTTTAAGGCCACAGCCAAATCCCCAAGTCCTTCCTCCCTAGGGACACCTGACCCAGTAACAGTTCTTCCTCTAGGAGAAGTTGCTGGGGTAAACAGCCTTGTCAGAGTACATGTTCCTTTTTCTCTAAGTGAACTTTCTCAGATAGAAAAGAGGCTGGGTTCTTATACCTCTAACTCCTCCACCTTTATTAAAGAGTTTCAATATATCACTCAGTCTTACAGCTTGACTGTCCATGATATACATATGATACTAACTAATAACTTACTTCCTGAGGAATGCGGGTGAGTTTGGGAACAAGCAAGAGCGCATGCAAACGAAATTCATCAAATAGAACATATCCAATGGGATCAGAGACAGTGCCTGACCAGGATCCTCCATGAGATTATAATTCTGCAGGTGGTATCTTAGCCAGAGACAGGTTTATTACATGCCTTTTGGTGGGCCTAAGAAAGGCAGCCTTAAAGCTGGTAAATTTTGAAAAACTCTAAGAGGTCATCAAGGATAAGCAGGAAAATCCATCTCAAGTTTTAGAACGCCTCACAAAGGCTTTATTTCAGCATACCAATCTGGACCCTGAAACCCAGAAGGTAAGCAACTTCTGATGACCTACTTCTTTTCCCAGAGCTACCCCTACATACGAGCTAAACTTAAAAAGCTGGAGGGGGACCCCTAACTCCATAGGCAGAAGTCTTAGCTCTGGCCTTCAAATTGTACCATGGGAGAGATGAGAAAGTCTGCAAACAAAAATACCATATGCTGGTGAAAGCTGTCCAACTAGCCCCACACACTGCCCTGGAATCCTGGTCTTCTAGGACTCAGAGACCATCAGGTATCTGCTGCAAATGTGGTCAACAAGGTCATTGGGCAAAAGCATGCCCTACCTTCTGCAAGCCAAGAGGCCCATGCCCTAGGTGCCATCAAGTGGGACATTGGGCTGTTGATTGCCCTCATGTAACGCAGAACAGAGGGACACCACCCCCAGATAACCCTCCAACTGATCTCCTAGGCTTGGCTATGGCTGACTGATGAGGCCCAAGCTCACCTGACCCAACCACTGCCAAAACTAGCAGGGAGTCCTGGGTAGATATGGTGGGATGTGGGTGGCCAATCTCCTTCCTCTTGGACACAGGGGCCACTTAGTCCTGATGGGGTTTTGGGGACCCACTTCTCTTTCTCATTTTCCTATTGTAGGGGTAGGACAGCCTTACTTCCCTCACCAGATCCTACCACTTAGTTGTGTTTTAGGGGTGTACCTTTCACCCATTCCTTTTTCAGTGCCAACATGTCCTGTCCCCTTATTGGGAAGGGATCTTCTAACTAAGCTGGAAGCCTCTATTTCCTTTGCTCTACCCATTCACCTGAACCCAAGCTCGCCAAAAGTTCCTCTGTTTCTCCTCCTAGCCAGCCGCCCAACCTACTAACACTACCAAGTTATTTCCTTTACCAGCTTCTCAGGTAGATCCCTGAGTCTGGGATGTCTAGAGCCCCTTTGTTGCTAAACACCATTCTCCTGTTGTCATCCAGTTACTGGACTCTTCCAGGTATATAACCCAAGCTCAATACTCTCTCTCTCTCCCCAGAACCTCAGGAAAGTCTATCATTTCTGACCTCTTGAGAAAAAAACTCCTTCATCCTACCTCTTACCCCTTTAACACCCTATACTAGCAGTTAAGAAATCTAATGGTATCTATTGCCTGGTTCAAGACCTCAGGCACATTAATTCTGCAGTGGTTTCTCTACATTCTGTTGTGGCTAACCCTTACATACTTCTTTCCACTATCCCCTTGGGGACTTCACATTTCTCAGTCCTAGAACTCAAGGATGCATTTTTCTCTATCCCTCTAGATGCCCAGTCACAGAACATATTTGCCTTTACTTGGACAGATCCTGATACCCACTTTTCTACCCAACTAACCTAGACTGTTCTACCTCAGGGATTCTAGAACAGCCCACACCTTTTGGTCAGGCCCTGGCTTCTGACTTATTATTTCTGTCTCTCCCTAAATCTAAGGTTATACTTTATGTGGATGATGCCCTTCTTTGTAGCCCCTCTCTAGAAATTAGCCAAGCTGAAACCTCTGCTCTTCTAAATTTCCTCTCCAGTAGAGGCTACAAGATCTCACCTTCTGAAGTCCAACTGTCCACCCCTCATGCCACCTATTTGGGACTAAAAATTACCCCAGCCCACAAGGCTATTACCTTAGATAGAAAGAATCTGATCCAGTCTTTAACTGTTCCTTCTACAAAGGAAGAGATTTTATCATTCCTAAGAATAGCCAGTTTTTTACACTCCGGGTTCCTTCCTTTTCTCTCCTTTCTCATCCCTTATATGAAGCAGTGTTAGGCCACACCCACGAACCTCTTCTCAAACCTATTACCAAGCCCTTTCAAAAGCTCCGACAGGCTCTCCTTAAGACCCCAGCTTTACATCTCCCTGACCTGACTCGTCCCTTTTCCCTCTATGTAACTGAAAAAGAGGGATTTACCCTTAGAGTCTTAGGTCATCAACTGGGACCTTCTTTTGCACCCATAGTATACTTGTCGAAAAAACTGGATCTAACCATCCAGAGATGGGCACCTTGTGTCTGTACCCTAGCAGCCACTGAACTCCTTGAGAGTAAAAAAAACTAAACTTTGGGTCGCCTATAACTGTCTTCTCTTCTGATAACTTGTCACAGCAATTAACGTATAAATGCCCACAGACTCTACCTCCTTCCAGGGTTCTTTCTCTTAAGGTAGCTCTAATAGAAGACCCCACACTCACCTTCCAATCATGCCTGCCTCTTAATATTTCCAATCTTCTTCCTCAACTAAATACTGACCACTCCCCATCTCACTCCTGCACTGAAACTTTAGAGGAACTATTACCTCATCCTTCACACATACAGGAGGAGACATTGCCTCAGGCCATTTATACCTGGTATACAGATGGCAGCTACTTTTTACATGAAGGAGCCAGAAGAGCTGGCTATGCCATAGTACCAGACATCGAAGTGGTAGAGGCACATGCTCTTCCTGCTCATACCACCAATCAATAGACTGAAGTAATATCCCTTACCCGTACCTTTCAACTGGCACAGAGAAAATCCCTCAACATCTACACAGATTCTAAATATGCTTTTCATATCCTCCTGTCCCACACTGCTATCTGGAAGGAATGTGGGTTACTTACCACAAAAGGAGGATCAGTAACTAATGCAAACAAAATTATGCCCATGCTAAAGGCCTCCCATCTCCCCACAGCTATTGGGATTGTCCACTGCAGATCCCACCAGATGGATGACTCTATTGTCTCTAAGGGAAACAACCGAGCTGACAAGGCAGCTAGAGCTGTACCCTTAGGGACCTGGACTTTTCTTATCCTCCCCAGGACATTCTTACACTACAACCTACATCTCCACCTTCACTCCCTGAAACCCACCAAACTCTGTCCTCTCTTCACCAACTCTTTCATCCTAACAGCCAAGCACTGTCCTCTTCTAAGACCCACCTACAGCCTACTGACTTATGCTTATTGTCCCTGTATCTGTTATCCCATCAAAATACTATGATCTCTATACTTGCTTCCTCTTTGACCAGACAAAAGATTATTGTAGAAAATGGCCAGGCAAATATGGGGGCTGCCCATATTGGTCTTGTCAGATACACATGCTAGGATCACGGACCAATCATTTCTTCTACCAACACCGCAAGGCACTCTTTTTCTACATACAAGACCCATGGGATTCTAGGTGGGAGTCGGGAGTTGTTGGCAAGCTCGACCATGAAAATCAGCCCTAGTGCCCAGTAAGTACTATCCATATCCAGAGAAAATATGTCTCAATTGCCAAACCCCTAGATATCAGAAAAGTAGGGTAGATAATCAAACACTCCTCTGAGGTCCTTACCTCTTTGACATCACCTCTCATAAATGGCACTAACTTGCCATTTCCCCTCTTGTTTCAAACTTTGACCTTGGCATATCAACTCCTTAATGTCACCAGGCCTGGATGCTTTAAAGATTTCTGGTTATGTGTACCCCTGGGAACTAACTCACAATTGATACTGCCAAGTAACCTTACCTCACCCTTTGTCAGCTGCCCTGACTCCAATGATGCCATGACACCATAACTTACCTTTATCCCTTTCTTTGGCATAGCAAACTGTTTTAAGACCTCTGGGAGTTGTTCTGTAGAAATGCTGAGCTCCTTAGACTGCAATAGAACCATAACCGTCGATATATTATCTCTGCCACAATGCCCTGCAGTCTAGAACATATCAATTCTTTGTGGAACTCAGGCATATCATTGCCTACCGGCCAGCTGGTCAGGAGTTTGCATGCTGGTACTCTTTTTTCCCCTGAACTGGGAGTAATCCAGGGAAACTAGCCCCTGTCAATCCCAGTTGTAGATATGATAGCTGCTCAACATAAGAGGGCAGTTCAAGTCATGCCACTCTTGGTCACTACAGAAATAGCTATAGGTGCTAGTACTGGAATTGCAGAGATAATGGCTTCCATGACCCAATATGATACATTCACTTCCCAGTTTAAAAGATAGCTTCAAGAAATGTCTGAAACTGTGTTTACTATCCAGAAGCAGATCGATTCTTTGACAGCTGTGGTGCTTCAGAACCCATGGGAGCTAGAAGTCGTGACAGTTAAAGAAGGTGGTCTTTGCTTGTTCCTCCAAGAAGAATGCTGTTTCTACGTCAACCAATCCAGGATAGTGAGAAATAAAATCCAGGAGTGACAGTCAGACACAGAGAACTTCAGGGAACGTGAGACCTCCAGTTCTGAGATTTTCGAAAATTCTTTATCAAAGTGGATATTCCCTTTTGTAATACCTTTCCTAGTTATCTTCCTGGCTTTATTATTTGCTCCCTGCCTCATTAACCTTGTTTCGACATTCATTCAACAACAAATACAAAAAAAGATTCTAACCAAACTATTAATCAGCCCCACAGAAGAGCTGCTGTCCACAAAGGAACCTAATACGAATGTTTAACAAGTGGATCCCAATGGTGAAAGACAGCTATACCCCAAAATGAATGATGCCCCTAGACAGCAGGAAGCAGCTTAAGAGACGGGCACTCTCATTCCCTTTCCACCATCAGCTTCGACCTCCCTTTTTCTTTCCTTCTCTTTATAATAACAAGAAGGGAGGCAAGTTGGCATCAAGACGTCCCAAACCTATGACATCACATAGGTGACCTACAGACATTTTACCAAGACAACAGCTACCATATTCCCAGAATCCACTTGCCTCAACTCCCACCTTTACCTGCCTTATATCATTTTCAATATAAATAAGGTGAATGCCCTTCCCTCTCTCTCTTTTCCCCTTCTCTTTCTCCCACCACCTCTCTCTCCCTCTCTCCCTCCCCCCCACCACCTCTCTCTCTCCTAATAAACCTCTCACATGAGGAACTGCTTGGGCCCAGCGTATTTTGTTCAGATGCAAGCTGCTATTTTAACACATCAGCTCTCACTGGCTAACTGACCCTGGGGGGAGCAAGCTTATCTGTTGCTATGTTTTGGAGGTTGTGAATTCTGTTACAATAACAATAGACCTGTCTCTCATCCTTCAGATATGCACTCCATAACAGATTGCTGGATCATTTGATGCTCTTTATCATTGACTCAGTCAGTCAGTCTGTCATTGCCTGATTGCATATTTAATAAGCATTTCTTTACTTTTTTAGTAATAAGCCCTACTATCTCCACAACAGCTCAGTCATTGTGCATTTCCACTAGCTGTATACCAGCTTGAGGTTCACCAACAGGTTTGGCAAGCATCTCTTCTTTCTGCCCTTTCCATCCCATCAATCCCTCTGACCCACCTTAGCATATATCAGACCAAGTGGAGTCAAAAGTCTTAGGCCAGTCAATTGCAAATTCTGAAAACTTAGTCAAGGTTTTAAATGCTTTTAATGTGTCTACTAGTTGGTCCTAGAGGGAGGTAACAATGTGTGAGGAGCCGCCCTTGCAATCGCCATTGCAAGATGGCGCTGATATCCGGTGTCCTGACTGGTAAACAAGTAGTCTGAGCATGTGCTGGGGTATTTTTCCATTCCTTGTGCCCTGCCTGTCCCGTGGCATCATCTGGGCTGATGGTGAGCAACCAGTCAGGGTGAAAAACGTCTCCATCCGCTCTTGTGGCCTACTTAAGGACCGAGTTTCCTGTGTTCTGGGTCTCCTCCCCAGAAGCTGATCATCTTTCTCTCGAGATGCATTAAAGCTTTGCTGCAGAAGGATCCGAGTGTGCCCTGTGTGTGTGTCCTCGCCGGCGAGACTCCTTATCACACAGACACAACAATGGTTTATAGACAGTGTAGTGGTATTTGCAGTAAGATGAACAGGTCTCTGATCCAGAGCTGGCCAGTCTCTGACATGCTCAGTTTTAAGGATAACATTGTTAACTTTAGGTAGTTTCAGCAAAATACAAAATGGACTATGCACACAAAATGCATTTAGTATACTTTAGTCATTCTAAATGTATCACTTATTTAAGTTATTTATGAAAGAAACCAGTTATAAAGTCAATATTTTATGTGTCATTTTTTTTTAACCTGGAATAAGCTCTTATTTTGAGTGTTACACAGGAAACACTTTTGAAGGGGAATACAACCTGCTCAGGGCCATCAGTAACATGATTGTTGATGGTATGATATAGATACAGGTGGTTAGGAATTTGGGTGAGGGTTGAGGGGTTTCATACAAGACCAGAAATGACATGAGGATGGAATCATCAAAGTTCATTCCAACATGAGTGGCAATTCACAAAAGCTAGAACTTTGGAACATACTGAAACAGGTATGTTGAGTAACCCTGGGTAAAAGAGTGCCTATCTTAGTTACTTTTCTTTTGCTGTGAAGAGACACCATGACCAAGGCAACTTATAGAAGAGTTTATTGCAAGCTTGCTTTAAAATTCAGATGATTGAGTCCATCAATGACCATCATGGTGAGGAGCGTGGCAGCAGGCAGGGAAGTATGATGTTGGAGCAGTAGCTGAGAGCTTAAGAGTTAAGACAACCATGAGGCAAAAACAGAGCTGACTAGGGATTGTGTGGGCTTTTGGAAACCCAACTCCAGTGACACAACTCCTCCAACCAGGCCACACCTATTAATTCTCCGCAAACAACTTCACCCATAGTGGACTAAGCATTGAAATATATGAGTCAACTGCCACACACACTGGGAAATGTCACAGACACTCCAGGGAAGTCTGCTTGGCAGGCTGAGAAGCCTGGAAGCACTCACGAGGCAAAGAGTTTCACGGAAACTCACCTCCTGGAGCTTTGGCGATCTCATTAACCCGTATATTCATACCCTATCCCCGAGTTAGTCTGGTTTATGGATCCACGTGATCTCTTTTAGCATTATCTTATTATAAGTGTCTTTTAAGATTGAATTCTGACATACGTAAGCTCCCACCAGTGTTCCAAGGTCCCAGAAACCGGAAGAGCTTGGAATCCGGCAGGAATGCAGTAAGGAAGTTACCTATTCAGTAACTAATTAAGCATTACAAAAGACGGGGCCAACAGCTCAGAGCTGGTCTGCAAAGTATTTACTAAGGACAGTAGCAAATCTCACCCAAACAAGGGAATACCATAATATAGCTAGGGAATCCCACTGAGACAGAGATCTTCTCTACAGCCAGGTATAGCAAGCTTCATATTAGAAGCAAGTTGGTGAATTCTTCTGTAGACCCAGGATAGGGGGTTTGGGGTATTGCAGTATTCATGAAAAGGTCTGCTAGTGCAGAACCCCTGGTGGTGGGCTTAACAATAGACTAGCTTTACACCTGGATCCCTTCATAGTGGCAGTGGCCTGGTCCCCTCCTTCTTGTGATGTATACGTTCCTTTTGTATTGCATCACTGTAACTTGGTGGATTGTATCTGCCTTATTTCTTATTATTCTTTGATATAAAAAGTTTGGTGCTCAACCTGACAAAATACATTCAGATTCTACACAATCTCGCATGTTGGTCTGTCTGTCACCCACCGACTCCTTGACCATCTGCACCCAGAGAACTGTCCACACAGACAAAGGGACCCAGAGGGTCTGCGGCAGTCAACGAGAGCCATTCTCATTAAAATCATCACTGTGTCCTTTCTTGGGGTCTCAGTTGGTCTGTGATCTTCTAGGCAGTACTGCTGGTTTCTGCTTCTTCCAGGCATTTTAGCTTGTCTGAGAGTGACTCTCAGTGGTCCTTACTCCATATGCATTATTGTGGAGGAAGGGGACTACTAAATCTGCTCAGTATCATGACTTTTTAAAGTTATTTTGAGTTAAATCCTTTTTAAATTATTAATTAATTAATTAATTAATATCACAAATACTGCCCCATACCCACTCCCCTCTCTTTCCCTTCCTCTCCCTCCCATGACTATTTTGTTCCCCCTTCTAAGTGGGATTCAAGCATCCTCACTTGGACCTTCCTTCTTATTTAACTTCTTTGGGTCTGTGGGGTGCCTCATGGGTAGTCTGTACTTTGTGGCTAATATCCACTTATCATTGAACACATACCATGCATACCCTTTTAGATCTGGGTTCCTTCACATAGGATAATATTTTCTTGTTCCATCCATTTGCCTGCATCATTCATAATGTTCTTGTTTTTAACAGCTGAATATTATTCCATTGTGTAAATGAACCACATTTTTTGTATCCATTCTTTGTTTGAGGGACATCTATGTTGCTTACAGTTTCTGATTATTACAAATAAAGCTGCTATGAACATAGTGAAGCATGTGCCCTGGCGCCATGGTGGAGCATCTTTTGGGTACGTGCCCAGCTGGGTCTTCAGGTGAATCTATTTCCAATTTTCTGAAAAACTGCCAGATTGGTTTCCAGAGTGGCTATACCAGTTTGCACTCTCACCAGCAATGGAAGAGTGCTCTACATTCTCACCGGCATGTGCTGTCACATTAGTTTTTGATCTTAGCCATTCTGATTGGTGTAAGTGGACTCTCAGGGTTGTTTTGATTTGCAATTCTCTGATGACTAAAAACTTTGAACATTTCTTTCTTTCTTTCTTTCTTTCTTTCTTTCTTTCTTCCTTTCTCTCTCTCTCTCTCTCTCTCTTTCTTTCTTTCTTCCTTCCTTCCTTCCTTACTCTTTCTCTCTCTCTTCCTTTCTTTCTTTCTTTCTTTCTTTCTTTCTTTCTTTCTTTCTTTCTTTCTTTCTTTCTTTCTTTCTTCCTTTCTTCCTTCCTTCCTTCCTTCCTTTCTTTCTTTCTTTCTTTCTTTCTTTCTTTCTTTCTTTCTTTCTCTCTCTCTCTCTCTCTTTCTTCCTTCCTTCCTTCCTTCCTTCCTTCCTTACTCTCTCTCTCTCTTCCTTTCTTTCTTCCTTTCTTCCTTCCTTCCTTCCTTTCTTTCTTTCTTTCTTTCTTTCTTTCTTTCTTTCTTTCTTTCTTTCTTTCTTTCTTTCTTTCTGAGACAGGGTTTATCCTTTGTAGCCCTGGCTGTCCTAGAACTCGCTCTGTAGAGCAGGCTGGCCTCAAACTCAGAAATCTGCCTGCCTCTGCCTCCCAGTGCTGGGATTAAAGGCATGCACCACCACTGCCCTGCAGAACATTTCTTTAAGCACTTCTCAGCCATTCAAGGTTCCTCTGTTGTGAATTCTCTGTTTTCCATTTTTTAATTGGGTTATTTGGTTTTCTGGAGTCTAACTTCTTGAATTATATATATATATTAGATATTAGCCCTCTGTTGAATGAAGGGTAGGTAAAGATAATTTCCCAATCTGTAGGTTGCCATTTTGTCTTATTGATATTGTCCTTTATCTTATAGAAGCTTTTTAGTTTCATGAGGTCCCATTTATCAATTGCTGATCATAGAGCCTGGGCCATTGGAGTTCTGTTCAGGAAACTGTCTCCTGTGACAATGAGTTCAAGGCTATTTCCCACTTCCTCTTCTATTAGATTCAGTGTATCTGGTTTTATGTTGAGGTCCTTGATATATGTGAACTTGAGCATTGTGCAGGGTAATAGATATGGATCTATTTGGATTCTTCTACATGCACATATCCAGTTAGACCCAAACCATCTTTTGATGATAGTTTCATTTTTCCATTATATGATTTGGCCTTCTTTGTCAAAAATCAAGTGTCTATAGTTATGTGGGTTTATTTCTGGGACATTGATTCTATTCCTTTGATCAACCTGTCTGTTTCGCTATGAATTCCATGTAGTTTTTTATCACTATAGACCTTCCCGTTGTCTTTGTGCACAGGAAATACCAACCACAAAGGTCTCCAAAGAAGCAGGCTCTTGTAATTATGGTCAGTAGACACTTTAACCACTGGAGTACTAATAGGCCTATTAGCATCTGTCTGGAGTCTATGAACATCAATTTTGTTTATTTCTGTAACAAATAGGTCTATAATTCTGTTATCAAAAACAAAGATCACAGATCGGGAAAAGAACGAGACACAGCCCTGGAATTCACTCTTCTTCAAATCCCTCTGTTAAGGCTTAGGAAAAATATTAAGGCCTAGATGGAATGTGAAGACCTAGGTAAAATATTAAGGCCTAGGTAACTGTTCCTAGCCAGCCTGCCATTATAAGGAAACTTTCTCATATGTTCCTGCTGTTACTAGGAAACTTTCTTTTTTCTTTCTTTCTTTCTTTCTTTCTTTCTTTCTTTCTTTCTTTCTTTTTTTTTTTTTTTTTGCTTTACATGTCATTTTTATTCTTTTTTTTTAAAATTAGGTATTTTCCTCATTTACATTTCCAATGCTATCCCAAAAGTCCCCCATACCCTCCCCCCCACTCCCCTACCCACCCACTCCCACTTTTTGGCCCTGGCGTTCCCCTGTACTGGGGCATATAAAGTTTGCAAGTCCAATGGGCCTCTCTTTCCAGTGATGGCCAACTAGGCTATCTTTTGATACATATGCAGCTAGAGTCAAGAGCTCTGGGGTACTGGTTAGTTCATAATGTTGTTCCACCTATAGGGCTGCAGATCCCTTTAGCTCCTTGGGTATTTTCTCTAGCTCCTCCATTGGGGGCCCTGTGATCCATCCAATAGCTGACTGTGAGCATCCACTTCTGTGTTTGCTAGGCCCTGACATAGTCTCACAAGAGACAGCTATATCAGGGTCCTTTCAGCAAAATCTTGCTAGTGTATGCAATTGTCAGCGATTGGAGGCTGATTATGGGATGGATCCCTGGATATGGCAGTCTCTAGATGGTCCATCCTTTTGTCTTAGCTCCAAACTTTGTCTCTGTAACTCCTTCCATGGGTGTTTTGTTCCCAATTCTAAGGAGGGGCAAAGTGTCCACACTTTGGTCTTCATTCTTCTTGAGTTTCATGTGTTTTGCAAATTGTAACTTATATCTTGGGTATTCTAAGTTTCTGGGCTAATATCCACTTATCAGTGAGTACATATCATGTGAGTTCTTTTGTGATTGGGTTACCTCACTCAGGATAATGTCCTCCAGGTCCAACCATTTGTCTAGGAATTTCATAAATTCATTCTTTTTAATCGCTGAGTAGTACTCCATTGTGTAAATGTACCACATTTTTTGTATCAATTCCTCTGTTGAGGGGCATCTGGGCTCTTTCCAGCTTCTGGCTATTATAAATAAGGCTGCTATGAACATAGTGGAGCATGTTTCTTTCTTACTAGTTGGAACATCTTCTGGATATATGGCCAGGAGAGGTATTGCGGGATCCTCCGGTAGTACCTTGTCCAATTTTCTGAGAAACCGCCAGACTGATTTTCAGAGAGATTGTACAAGTTTGTAATCCCACCAACAATGGAGGAGTGTTCCTCTTTCTCCACATCCTCGCCAGCATCTGCTGTCACCGGAATTTTTGATCTTAGCCATTCTGACTGGTGTGAGATGGAATCTCAGAGTTGTTTTGATTTGCATTTCCCTGATGATTAAGGATGCTGAATATTTTTTCAGGTGCTTCTCTGCCATTCAGTATTCCTCAGGTGAGAATTCTTTGTTTACCTCTGAGCCCCATTTTTAATGGGGTTATTTGATTTTCTGGAGTCCACCGTCTTGAGTTCTTTATATATATTGGATATTAGTCCTCTATCTGATTTGGGATAGGTAAAGATCCTTTCCCAATCTGTTGGTGGCTTTTTTGTCTTATTGACGGTGTCTTTTGCCTTACAGAAGCTTTGCAGTTTCACTAGGAAACTTTCTTATGCTAAGATTGATTAAATATTCTGTTATGTTCTGTGTCCTTGGAAACCAATCACGATATAAGTCAATAAAACAGTTTTGTACAGTTACCTTCCTGAACCAAACACCCAAAAGCACTTCCTGTACCTGTGTATAAGCTTTTACTGTATAAGCTGTCCCTGGGTTGGACCCCAACATAAGAGAGACACCTGGACCAACATAAAAAAAACTATTTGGAATAAGACTTCCATGTTGAGTAGTGGCCCAGTAAAATTTAAGCCCCCAAGAACTCCCTGGGAACTGACATCCTACATGGCAGAAAGGGACATGTACATGGATAATTGACATCCTGGTTGGCAAGTTCAGACATGAATGTTAGATATGTCCCATCCTGGTAGATAAGATAGGACATGAATTTTAGATAAGGCAAGTCCCTTGCTACAGTTGAATACCCCAACAATGGGAGCAGGATAAATGTACAACCAAGACATGTTCCTTAGGAACCCCCTAAGACCTGGTTGGTGAAATAACACAGATATTTGTGGATTTGGGGATTAACAACCCTGTAGGATCTTAACTCAGGGTCCAAATTCAGTTCCCAAATCTGGACCATGGCACCAGTTGACCAGCCTTGGGGCATATGCTCAATAACTCTCCCAGCCTGACTGAGATGGGTGTCCTTGTGGTTTGTGAGGCAATTCTTGAACCCCAACACTCCCTTTCCTAGACAATATGGCCCCCTTATTAGGTGGTCAGCGTCTCTACACACAAGCCTCACTATCTGTTGGGAGGGTTGCATGTAAGAACTGAAGTATAGAATACACATCATGTGAGACTATGTGCATATGAAGCTGGACTCCTGGAAATAAAAGCAAAGGCAGGTGTGTGTGTGTGTGTGTGTGTGTGTGTGTGTGTGTGTGTGTGAGTGTGTGTGTGTGTGTGTCTGTGTGTGTGTCTGTGTGTGTGTCTGTGTGTGTGTGTGTGTGTCTGTGTGTGTGTGTATGTGTGTGTGTGTCTGTGTGTGTGTGTCTGTGTGTGTGTGTGTCTGTGTGTGTGTGTGTGTCTCTGTGTGTGTGTGTGTGTCTGTGTGTGTGTGTGTGTCTGTGTGTGTGTGTGTGTGTGTCTGTGTGTGTGTCTGTGTGTGTGTGTATGTGTGTGTGTCTGTGTGTGTGTGTGTGTGTCTGTGTGTGTGTGTGTCTGTGTGTGTGTGTGTCTCTGTGTGTGTGTGTGTGTGTGTGTGTGCTCATGTGATATTGTGTGGATGGATGGCTGTGCTGTTAGGAATGGAGTGACAGTAGAGAATGTACCTGAAGCACAGGAAGTCCCAGACAGCTGACCAACGGTTCTAGGTTGTGAGTATACAACCAGATAAAAAAGTATATAGACAAATGCATTTTATTTATATTTATGGTGAGTTCACATGAGGGGCAAATGCAAATAATCTCTGAAACCTATCACCCTTTATCTCTGAGAGTTACCCCTGTTTAGACAGGAAGCAAGGGATTTCATCAGCATGAATTTTCCCTTGACTTCTAAAGTTATTTTCTGTGAAGCTTTCCCGAATGAGTGTTAAACTTCTGTGCTGTTTGTTCTTCAGAAATACCAGGTGTATACATGTCAGATTTCATAGTTATTTAACTCTTACCCTTTCCGTTGCTTTATCGTGCCTGACAGGTAGCTTTATACCCTCTTACCTCATTTAGTTCTCATTGTCCTACCCGTCTCTGCTAACTGCGCTCATTTATCTCTGTTTTCATGCTTCATTCCTTTCATTTAGGCTATTGCAGAAATCCTCTTACCAACGTCAAAACTGTCCATAATTTAACCGACTATGATAAGATTGCCGAATGATATTATATAATTTATCCTAAAATATTCCTTTGGATACAAATTCTTCATCAGTTTTCAGATTTGTTCCCTGCCCCCTGTCCAGCCCCACCCCTGCCTCCCCGCCTATTCTGGTGCAGTTTATGGTAAAGGAATGTCAGAGCCATGCCTATGCAAAGTCCACAGCAAGCCATTGTGATAATTAAGCGCTGAGTGTGGAAATGTCAGGGATCTGCTGAATGAAGGTTCTTTCCCTCCACCTGGATAGGTAAGAGGCTTTGTCATTTCCAGTCCTGGCAGCTTTTGCTTCCCTGCTATCCTCAGTGACTGCAGAAGAAGCAAGCCACAGGGACTATCTGGGAATCAGCAGCAATTGGCGCCCTCTAGTGTTCAGTCATTGGGCAGACCTCTACTACCAGTATCCTCAGCTCTCAATACAGACCCCCTGGCTCCTGACCTTTCTGCCTTTGGCAGAAACCTGTGTTACAGCTCTCAGCCCCGGGTCTAAGACCCTTGTGCATGAAGACTTGGTAGCTCTCCAGGACTCTTTCTGGCAACAAGGACCCGAGATTTCTCTCCTCTCTCTCCTTACAGCCCTTTATGCTTTTTCAACCTCAGCTCTGCCCTCTTTGTCCTCTTTCCCATCTTCCTTCTCGCTCCTTCCCTGACTGTTCACAAACCAATCAACTGCTGCTTCTTCAGATGTCCAGCAGCAGCTGCCTTGCTGTGTTCCCTGCACGACTGCCTACACTCAGCGGTCCCTGCCTCTGCTCTTCTGTGTCCTGTGCTGTGTCTCTGCTCTCGGCCCTCCCTCCTCCTACTTCCCTAGTGTTACCAGTTCAGCCCGAACCACTTAGAGAAGGCATGAAAAGACCACGCTTCTGCTTCCGGGTGCCACACGTTCTCCACCATCACATCCTGCGTCTCCCTGGGCTCAGAAACAGCTTTAACAAGGGCTGAAAATTCTGAAGCTGGGCCAAAGACATTCCTCCTGCTTTACGTTTTTCTCTCAGCTAACACACCCTGGAAAGAAGAAGAAAACGGAAGAGGAGGAGGAGGGAGAGGAGGGAATATATTTCCAGATATCTGTAATATTCCTCTGAAGCATTCCAGCATGCAGACAATATTGTCACGACTCTAGTTAGCAGTGTGGACCTGGACGAGTGGGGCCTAGGAAGGAGCAGGACAAAAGTCTCATGTAATAGCCAACTTTACTTGGAGCATCAGACAGTGTATGTGTATTCTGAGGGTTGAGCAAGGTCATATGAGCAAGGCTCACGTGAGTTGAAGCACATAGAATCACGGGGCAAGGTGTATTCACATGAGTTCCGGCTGTATACAGCTTCAAGGACCGACCATGCTTGGAAATATCATCTGAAGAGTGAGCTAATGGATACTCTGAAGTCAACCCACTCCTGTGTACTACACTTGGGAGCGGCACAAAAGCACGGTCCAAGAACAACGCTTTGCTTTGGAGGGCTGAGGTCCCAGGACGCTTGTCCTGTTCTCCTGGAGTCTTCTCATGAGCAATCTGGGTTCTCACCCACTGTCACTCATGGACTATGGACTGACAAACACAGCGTTGATAGTCCAGAGTGTCTGATCAATAAACAAGGTTTTTAACCTTTCAGGCAACACAACCCACGTGCTTCCAAACAGGAAGCAATCAGGAGAATTGGATGTTGTCCAAATAATTTATCTTTTGAGCCCAGAGCACTGGGAGGCCAGGGTCCTTCCCCAGCAGGGGGGCCGGGGGTCGTTGCTGTCTTGGGGGTCCACAGAGGTTATCAGGAAACAAGATGATATAAGGAGGGAGGGGGAGTGAGTCAGGAGATGTGCAAGGGAATCGCACAGCTCTGACTGACGAGCACCCAGCTGCTTCTTGATTCACACAGGTTCCACAGATCAAAGGCAGACAAATGATTACCTAGTTGCCACAGATTATGTTTGAGTTTTCATTACATGTCCAGGGTTACACATTCAGTCTCAATTAGAGAACAGAACAGATATTACTTTTATTATCAACCCTAAAATTCCAGCTTAGAGAATGTCACCTCCAAAGCAAACACATTTATTATATGACAGCCTGCTTTTAGGATGGCAATGTTTATAGTTTGAGAGCACTCCAGACAAACAGAAAATATCTAAAGTAGTCTTTGTATGAATAGCAAACATTAATATCTAACTCCTATGCTATAAAGCAGGAAAATTTTATTTTACTGAACCTATCTTATTCACTGTGTTCTGTTTCTCCAGGAGTGTACCCTGTACAACCCCCCTAATTTTAAACTATATTTTCAGAGAGCTCTAAGCCTATAATAAAAAAGCAACCTTGAATCTGTAACCTAGTCTTCTGGCCTGTCAGAGTTTGTCAGTTGTCTCTGTTTGCCCTGCACCAATCACAGTGTTTGGGTTTGCTCAGGGGTAGGCACCCCAAGAAGATTCATGGAGTACTGGCCTCCTCTAGCTATGTGCTCAGTGGTCTCCAGAGCATAAGGAAGACTTGCAAATAGTGGCCAGATAAAGATAATTTTAAGAATTTTCTAAAAAGAATCAGATATCATTTTCTTTGGAGAAGACATGAAGTGAATCATAACACAGAAAGTCCCCAAGAAATGCAACACACGGAGACCAAAACCTAAAAGTTAGAAGGACAGCGACGGCAGCAATTGCTCACCTTCACTGGAACTGTGTCAAGCACTGTGCAGACTTCATGAGTCTTGCTGATTCCAGTGGGTATGGCAGTGCCACTGGAATTTGTAGCATCCGTTCTCCCTGCCCCCACATTTCCCTGTCTGTCCTGGAGCTTGCCATGTAGGCCAGGTTAGCCTCAAGTTCACAGAGATCTGCTTCCCTCTTGACTGCTAGGCTTCAAGATGTCCTCCACCAAGTCCAGCAATTTTTAACACTCTTGACATCTTACCAACTTCTTCCAAAAGGCTGTGTTATTTTAATCAGGTTCTAACTAGGTCACAATGCCAATTCACTTGTTCTCTATTTACTTTATTGTGAGAATACAACACAGTATTTCTTTTTAAAAATGTTTAAAATTAATTTTTGCTTTATATGTATGAGTGTTTGCCTATATGCAGAGGCACAACCAAGCCTGGTGCTGAAGAAGGCCTATACTCAGGAAAACTGGAAAATCTGGACGACATGGACAATTTTCTAGACAGATACCAGGTACCAAAGTTAAATCAGGATCAGATAAACCATGAATAGAATCAGTCATTAAAGTCTCCCAAACCCACCCCACAAAAAAAAAAAAAAAAAAAAAGCCAGGGACAAATAAATGACTCCTGATGATATTCTCTAATATTCATAAATCAGTGCCTTACTAAGCCATCACCAGAGAAGCTTCCTCCCACAGCAGATGGGGACAACTGAGACCCACAACTTGACATTATGCAGAGGGGAGGGGCCTTGGAACAGGCAGTTCTAAATGTCTTCAGCAAATTCCTTCCTACAGCGCTCAGAGAATCCCATAGGAGAGGAGATGGAAAGAGTGTAAGAGCTAGAAACATGGAGGTCAGCAGCAGAACACGGCCCTGTAAATCAACTGAGCAAAGCTCTATGAATTCACAGAGCCTGCAGCAACAAGCACAGGTCTGCGTGGCTCTACCCTAGATCCTCTGCACATAGATTATAGCTTTCAGATAGTATTTTTATGGAACTCTTGAGTGTTGTGGTAAATCTCCAACCCCAATAAGCCTGTGCAAAGAACATACAACTCAGTTATTGTATTTATAAGCTGTGTGCCTAGATTGAATATATATACCAGTACACTACTCCATTCCCCAGCTGGGAGATCCCTTGCTACTTGTGGCTCCTCCAGGCCACGTGGTTCTGCTCCATCTTCCTTCCACCTCCTCTTCCTTCCCCTTCCTCTCTCTCCTCTGTCTCCTAGTTTCTCTCTCCTCCCTCCTCTCTCTCCCTCTCTAACATTTCCAGCCCCACCTTTCTCTTCCACTGCCCAGTCATAGGCTCCAGCCTTTATTTGACCACTTAAAATGGGGAGAAGGCTCAAATGGAATCACCCGGGTGATCCACTCCTCACTGGGGCAGCCCCTCTTGAGGAAGCAGAATTAGCATCAAAATACAAACAGCACCAGGGCAACCCACAACACCTGAGTGTGTGAGTGAGTGGATCTCTGACTCTTATGCCTGCTTTGGGGCTCTATTCCTTCTGTTGGTTTCCTTGTGCAAATCTGATGTGATGGCTTTTGTTTTGTCCTAATATATTTATTTTATTTTGTTTTTGTTGTGTTTTGTTGTTATCTTGTACAAGAAGACAGTTCTTTTCTAATGAGAGACAGAGAGGGAGTGGATCTGGATGGGAGAGGAGGAATGGGGAAATGGAGAGGAGCAGAGGGAAGAGGATTTATTGTCTGATCAAAGAATCGATTTTCAGTAACAGGGGGTAAAAAGGAAAAGAGAAAAGAAACTCTAGGGATCCAGTGTTAAAGCTGTTCAGCAGCCCCCTTAGTGTCTGTCACACCCTGTGCACTGCATGCAGGCAGGGAGCTCACTTAGGAGAAACCAGAGCTCCTGCTGGTGTCTCTGAACTCTGGCCATTACAGATCCAAAGACATTTCCTATTTCAAGGAAAACAGGAACTGTCCACCTTTGGAGCCTCTGCTTCTAAATCGGCTTGATCCGGTTGTTTCTCCTGTCCTAGGCAGCTTAAGCATCCAGACCTGTCTCAGCTCTTCCTTACTTTAAGCTGAGGCTTCCAGCTCTCCTGGACTTGGGTGCACACGAACAAAGGAAGGACCTAAGGAAATGTTCAACATCCTTCGTCATCATGGAAATGCAAATCAAAACAACCCTGAGATTCCACCTCACATCAGTCAGAATGGTTAAAATCAGAAACACAGGTGACAGTAGATGCTGGCAAGGATGTGGAGAAAGAGGAGCACCCTTCAACATTATGAACTAACCAGTACCCCAGAGGTCTTGACTCTAGCTGCATATGTATCAAAAGATGGCCTAGTCAGCCATCACTGGAAAGAGAGGCCCATTGGACTTGCAAACTTTATATGCCCCAGTACAGGGGAACACCAGGGCCAAAAAGTGGGAGTGGGTGGGTAGGGGAGTGGTGGTGGGGGGGATATGGGGGACTTTTGGGATAGCATTGGAAATGTAAATGAGGAAAATACCTAATAAAAAAAAAAGTGGAACACTCCTCCATTGCTTGTGGGATTGCAAGGTGGTACAACCACTCTGGAAATCAGTATGGCAGTTCCTCAGAAAATTAGACACAGTATTACCTGAGAACCCAGCTATACCACTCCTGGTCATATACCCAGAAGATGCTCCAAGATGGAATAAGGACACATGCTCCACTATATTCATAGCAGCCTTACGTATAATAGCTAGAAGCTGGAAAGAACCCAGATGTCCCTCAACAGAGGAATGGATACAAAAAATATGGTACTACTCAGCTATTAAAAATGACAAATTCATGAAATTCTTAGGCAAATGGATGGACCTAGAAATATCATCCTGACTGAGGTAACCCAATCACAAAAGAACACACATGATATGCACTCGCTGATAAGTAGATATTAGCCCAAAAGCTTGGAATACCCAAGATACAATTCACAGACCACATGAAGCTCAAGAAGAAGGAATACCAAAGTGTGGGTGCTTCGGTCCTTCTTGGAAGGGGAACAAAATGCTCACAGGAGCAAATATGGAGACAAAGTGCAGAGCAGAAACTGAAGTAAAGTCCATCCAGAGCCTGTCCCACCTGGGGATTCATCCCAGATACTGTCACGAAACACTGACACTGTTGTGGATGCTAAGAGATGCTTGATATAGCTGTCTCCTGAGAGGCCCTGCCAAAGCCTTACAAATATAGAAGTGGATGCTCGAAGCCAACCGTTGCACTGAGTTCAGGGTTCCCAATGGAGGAGCTAGAGAAAGGACTCAAGGAGCTGAAGGGGTTTGCAACCCCATAGGAAGAACAATAAAATCAACCAACCAGACCCCCCCCACCTCCCACCCCCAGAGCTCCCAGGGACTAAACCACCACATGGCTCCAGCTGCATATGTATCAGGCATCAATGGGAGGAGAGGCCTTTGGTCCTATGAAGGTTCAATCGATGCCTCAATGTAGGGGAATTGAGGGCAGGGAAGCAGGAGTGGGTGGGTGGATGGAGGAATACCCTCATAGAAACAGGGGGAGGAGAGATGGAATAGGGGGTTTCCAGAAGGGGAAGAAGCCAGGTAAGGGGATAACATTTGAAATGTAAATAAATTTAAAAAAAAAAAATCAATTGAAATTGATTGCATTGCTTAAAGGCAACGGAAGAGAGACGGGATTTATTTGTTTTATTTAGTTTTTCTATTCTTCCTTTTTTAAAACTATTACTTTTTAATTTTGCATGCTCACTCGGTGTGTGTGTGATATAAGGCAAAAAAGGTGGCTGGAGAGACAGCCGTGGGTGCTGGGAACCGAACTCTTATATTTTTGGTTGTGAGCCTAGCCTTTAACGGCTGAGCCATCTCTCCAGCCCGCCCAGGAGGCACATTCTCGAGCTCATGTAGCTACAAGGCGTGGCCGTACGTCATTGCCATTGATCTTTCGTCATTCCCCGAATTCCTCTCAAAACCAAATACAAACAAAACCGAACTCTTGGCGGCGACCATTTCTCGCCGGCCGACTACTGATCGCTGCTTCGCCCGTGTAACACTAGCAAAATGGAACAGAAGGGTCGGGAGAACTGAGGACATGGATTGGAAGAAGGGGGTCGTGTCAGGACGGAAGCGTGGCGTGGGGAGAAGACAGGAGGGTCGGGCGTGTGCAGCTCTGCGTGGACAAGAGCGTGTGAGCTGCACTGGTGCCTATGCGCCCGAAGGACGCGAAGGATGCGATCTGGGTGCGTGGGCGTGAGGGTCTGTGAGGAAACTGGGTCTCGGAATGGTGTCAGTTCTAGAGATGTGTTTGGGGGTGGCGTGTGGCCGTGAATTTGTCTTCGTGTTGAACTTAGAAAAAAAAAAAAAAAAAAAGGTGAATGTTTTCCAGGAGAAAATTAGGAATTAAAGAAAAAAAATGTGTAGACCAGGCTGTCCTCGAACTCCAGATCCTCCTGCCTCTGCCTCCTTCAGCAAATCCTACCGGCCTGCGCCACCAGAACCGGCGAGCGTTGCTGCTGCTCCGATTCTACTTAGCTATGTATTCTATGACATCACCGCTTTCTCCAACGAGGAGACTATAGGGTACAACGCCCAGCAGGCCTTCGCCCCAAACCGCACCGTCAACCTGGCTCATGAGGTTCTCCGCCAGTCTCACGCACACTTCCCGCCTAACGTCAGCCACTCCTCACTCTAGGGAACCGCAACCTCATGAGCCCCGAAGCCTCTTTTCGCCCCGCGCCCCCTGCCGGTCACCCCAGCAAACACACTCCCGCACCTTCAGGCGTGCATTCCTCTGAATTCTCTGTATTCCTCCTTGGCTTGCGCTCTCTTGCAGTGCCCAGGGCTTTTTCTAGGTAAGCAGACACAATGGTCCAGGTAAAGAGACTGCAGAATTAGATCTCTAGTGTGCTGGTGAGGGCAGGGGAGTGTGATAAGGTCTCAGGGTGTCTGCTGGTGACCCTGTGTGCTCCGATGTTTCTTTCATTCATTTCCTTCCATTTGTCCTCATCTTTCTTCCACAGTCCGGAAGAGCCATCTGCTTTTCAGTTGGTTCACTTTGGTGTTTGTTGCATGAACTGGAAAACTCCAAAAGCCTTCAAATGCTTAAAATGTTAGTAAAACACTTCTCTGTGAGTGTTTGTGAGGACGTGTCCGGTGAACATTATTAGACTTTGAGGGGGTTAAAGGAATGAATGGGTAAATCCCTGGGCGGATTCAACATAGGATGGCATTTTGAAAGCACAGGTAAGAGATTGTGACCTGGTGGAGTCAGTAGTTAACACACAGCATATCCTAAGAGCACCATTGCACCCCGGGGCCTTCTCTGTATATCCCACTTATTGTATTTAATATGAGATGCTTCTCTTTCCTCTGTACCTTCAATTCATAATTTGTGCCCAAATTCTTACATATTTATTTTAAATTATTTAATATGTAATAATTATTTTCTTTAATAACATTTAATGTTTAATAATACTAATAATTTTTAAAAATACATTTTATTTCTTTCTTTGTTTGAGTGTTCCAGCTGCTCTACTGTGCCTTCACGTCCTGACATTCTATCTTCTACTTGCTCCATTCTCCTAAGGAAGGTTTTTCATTGAGTCTTCTCAATGTGCGCTAGGTTCACAAGAGAGCCACTGCGATGAAAATGAGAACACAGCCACTGGACTGAGTGATGCCCTTGCATGTACAGAAAACTTGCTACATCCCTTCAGCTTGCTAAGCCTTCCCGGAGGCCTTGAAGGAAGGACAAAGAGACCATAGTGCAGTTTGGTCTCTACCAAAATGCCACGGGTGACCTTGCAATACTCCCCAAGGGGTCCTCCCCTTCTTTACATAACAGCCATTTAAACTCAGCCTGTGGGTCTAGAATAGCCTTTAAAACATATGTCACCAGGCAGAGCTGTGTCTGGCTAGGGTCTGCTCTGGTCTGGTTCTCTCCACCAAGACTGGAGTCCTCACACAGTAAAAGCTGCTGCTGTCTGAAGGCGCCCCTTGTCCAGAACTGTGAGTGTCTCTAACAAATGAAATAATCAGGTTTCCAATTTTATCTCCATTTCATCCTGCATTTCCTTCAGTGTTTATACGTCTTTACTGAGTGCACCTCTCTGGTCCTAGAGAGTTCATTACTCCATTCAGCTTTTGTCTTTTCTTGGACCTCAGTCGGGACTTTATTCCTGTCCTCTTTTAGTGCATTCAAGGGGTTGTGACCTCTTAAACCCCCTTAAGCCTCAACAAGCAGACCTCAAGGCAGGAACCTGGAGGCAGGAATGGAAGCAGGGGCCACAGAGGAGTGCTGCTAACTGGCTTGTTTCCCATGGCTAGCTCCGTTTGCTTTTTCTTATAGCCCAGCACCACCTGGTTGGTTATATGACTAGAGTCAAGACAAGCTAGGAAGGACCATGCCCTACTGCTTCATCAACCTGCCCCTTCAGTATTCACACGGTAAGGACCACGTGTGCAAACAGACATACCCAAGCTTTTGACACTTCAACAGGATGTTGTCACCCACAAAGTTCACTCTTGAGAATCACATGATAGAGTTAAAACATACAAACAAACAAACAACACACACACACATACACACAAAACCATCATGTTTTAAGAAAGTTTACAATTTTGTATAGGGCTACATCCTAACTGTTTCCAGGAACATTGTGGCCCATGGGACATGCATGCAGGGTTCTAAGTACTCATATGCTCATGTTGATGACAACAGGACCCAACCGACCATAGGGTAGAAACAACAGTCGTGGTTGCTTGCTGTCTGGAAGAATTACACAGCGACTGCTGTGTGCTCAGGACCCCACATTCTTCAGCTTTAAGAAGGAGTTAATTAGTGTCAGCCTCCCAGTTGCCATGTGAGGAAGACATTGAGAGTCCAGAGCCAGCCTCATCCCTATGTTCTAGCTCCACAAGCACAGAGGACGCTTGGGTCCTGACGACTGCAAGCATCAGACATTAGCAAGGACAGTAGGAGTCCCATCACTAGCAGAGAACACAAAACTCCCCCCAGGAGGTCAACCTAGAGGCCTGTGGAGCCTTGGTCAGTAAGCATACAAGCACAGTGGCGCCATGACAGGAAGGCTTGCCCCCGTGCGTGGGAACCCTGGCCCTACTACAGGAGTCTGGGCATGTGAGAGATCACCAAGGGGCCGTGAATAGTGAGGGGCAGCTCATCTCAGGAGCCTTTGAAAGATGAATGAGGATGAGAACGCCTGTGTCCTGGTGACACAGAGAGGTGTTCATGAAGTAGTGACAGTTATCAAAGAGAGGAGGAGGAGGAGGAGGAGGAGGAGGAGGAGGAGGAGGAGGATGGAGGAAGACTATGGGTCACCAGCAAAGGCAGCTGGTGGAGACAGAAAGTGTACCAGGCACAGTGAAGAGGAAAAGAGGTCACGATGCTAAAAGAATAGGGCAGACAGGAGAGGACAAATCTGTGTATCACATGCAGGGCGTGGAGCAGAGACTGGGAATGCGGATCTCTGTGCTGTGTCTGTTCCCTGTGAGGCCAGACAATGAGCCCTGAAGTTGATGTCTAGAGGCAGAGCCGTTGAGCGTGTAGAAGTAGAGAAATGTAACTTAAGGGTTGTAGTGGCTGAGCAGGGGTATTGTGAGGGAAAGGGAGCCTGTGAGGAAGAGAGTAGTGCGGAGTGAGGGCGTGGGTAGGCGTGTTTAAGGTGTGCTTTTGTATCTGGAGAAGCTGGTGCGAGCTAGGTGCCGGTTGCCTAGCGAGATGAGGGTGCAATGAGGTTTCGTGGGTGTTGGATTTTTAGTGGGCATGGGTACTTTATCTCATTCGGTAGCTGGTCTTTTCTTGGCGAGAAAAAAAAAATGTGTAGACCAGGCTGTCCTCGAACTCCAGATCCTCCTGCCTCTGCCTCCTTCAGCAAATCCTACCGGCCTGCGCCACCAGTACCGGCGGTTGTTCTAGCTCTTTCAAACATATTTAACTACGATCTATCATGACGTCACTAGCCCCGCCCATGGAGGAGGAGTCCGGAGCCTTAGTTGCAGTACTACGCCCTACCTTCCCGCCACCCAAACCTTAGCATTAAACAGGACTCACCAACACTCCCGAACTCATGGCCACCACCCCTTTCTCCAAGGATTCATTGCCTCAAAAGCCCTGAAGGCGCTTCTCGCTCCCTGCCGGTCTTCCCGGGAAGCGCACTCCCTCACCCTCAGGCAGCTCTGTATTCAGTCTCAACTGAGACCATTGTAAAACATCTTCAAGATTCACGCAGCCTCTTTTGCCTATTCCCGTGTCTCTGGACAGTACTTTGATGTCACAACCAAGAAGTCACCACATACAACGACATTAGTATTTTCCTCTATGTTTTGCTATCGAAATTTTAGAATGTTAGAGTTTTGTTTATCTCTTTAACTCATTCAGATTTAATTTTTGTACATGGTAAACAGTAAGACCTAAATCTGTCATTCAGTTTTTCCATCATTCGCTCAATAGACTGTAGTTGCTGTCGTCCCCCTGGACCCTGCCCCCCATGGTGTGGTTTTGGTAACCTTGTGAAAACCATGTTACCATTACGTGAACATTTAATATTCATTGCTCTCTATTTTTCACTTTGACCTATTTTTCCTCTATGTCAGTATCTCATATTTACTTCATTATTATAGGTTACTAGTGTGTTTTCAAATAAGCCCACAGCTTTGTACATATTTGAAGTGTTTTGAACGATTCAACTCCCATGCAGTTCTAGAAGACATTATTAGTGTTTGATAGGGAATGCTTTGAACCTGTAGATCACTGTTAGTCTGACCATCTCAACAATATTCCTCATTCAACTCATTAACCCAAGACGCCATTTATTAGTGTTTGCTTTAACTTCATGCAGCAATGTTTTCTGACTCTCATTATGTGAAACATTCCCATTTATAATTTGGTTTATTCCTAAATTATTCAGTCTGTTTCCTGGTATTGTTAGTGGAATTATTTAAGCTTTCCCCTAACATTGCTCATTGTTGGTGATGTATACTGGTGACTGTAATGATTTAAATAAGAAATGTCCTGCACAGTCTTGAGCATTTGAACACTGGATTTAGGAGGTGTGGCCTTGCTGGAAGAGTATGTCACATGTCACTGGGGACAGGCTTTGAGACTGTAAGGTCCCGCCTTACTTCCAGTTGTCTCTCTCTGTTTCCTGCTTGTGCTTCAAGATTTGAGCTCTTAGCATCCTGTTCCAGCCATCATGCCTGCTTGCTGGCTCTGCCCTGCTAATATAGATTCTAATCTTTTGGAAATATAAGCCAAAATTAACTCTTTCTTTTATAGATTGCCTTGGACATGATGTTTTATACTGAAAGACTCCTAGAGGAGCCCCTCGCTCAGGCCTCGGGACAGTAGTGGACACCCAAGAACTCACGATAGACCAAGGTTGATGTAAACCACATGAGGCTTTATTCAGGGAAAGCCAGAGCTCTGGGGACAACTCGTATCCCACGCAGGGGTAGAGGAGTTGACCCCGAGGGGAAAGAGGTCCCAGTTTTTATAGGCCCTCAGGGGAGAAAGGAGTAAGAGGAGTAGGGGATTTCCAGATCTAAACAATGTCTATTCTCAAGAAATGGGTATGGGAGGGGTACAAGGAAAGAGTCTGGTGCAGGTGTAACAACTCAGGATTGGCCGAGCTGTGGTTGCTGGGGAGATTTTCTGACTCTTCCCCAGCAACCAATATAGCAAACACCTGGCAATGGGCTTCATCAGTGGGCACACACATGGGTTCAAGGAATGGTCAAAACATTGGCAGACACACAGGTTCCAGGAGTGGCCAGAGCACTGTGCACCTCTATTTTTCTAAATCAGTGAAGCTAGTTCTGCTAACAGTGACATCTATCTTGCCAATTTCAGGGCTTCTGTGACCTTTTACATTCTGTCAGGATCTTTCAATCCCAGCATCAGAAAAGTAAATGATATAGTGGCCAATTTCTGCATTGGACAGAAATCGAGGATGTGGACCTATTTAGAAATAGTTCTTTGTGAAGAATCCAGTCTGCGTTGCCAGGAAATCGCAGTTCAGTTCACTCACGTCAGCAGTGGCAGCTCAATCCACTCACAAACACCACTACAGATCTGCAATGACAGCGCAATCCAGAAAAAACTGCAAGGTTCTGAGCAAAGAGGGGCAAGGTGAACCAACACCAGACAGCACTGTCAGCGAAGACCAGCAACGGCAAAGCCCAACATGTCCAGCAAAGAGTGGCAAGGTGAACTAATACCTTGTAATACCTTGTCCTTGTAATACCACTCAGTGTTGCCCACTGTCTGTTGGGTCATATTTATGCCCATCCCAGACACCATGTGTTCTCTCAAGTGTCTGCTCTAGCAAAACATCGCATGCCCCTTTCCCAGACAGCTTCCAAAAAATACCACGTGTCTGTTCTCAACAAAACATCCTCCGATGCGTCTTCTTCAGCATAAACATCCTGTCATAAGACAGTGTCTAGAAAAACATCACATGACATAACTGAGTCTCCAATGAAACCAGAAATCTCCTTTACATATAAACATAATTTTAAAGAGCATGTCCTCTGCTAACAGACATGATTTGATGTCTTCTCTAATGTCTTTGTATTTTACTTCCTTTGTGTGCCTATGGCCTCCAGATCTATGCTGAGCAGCAGTGTGGTGTGTTTACTGGCCTGCAGGGGTCAGCACTTGCCCTGAGTATTTACTCCCCTGCCCCCAATGAATAAGCTGTTAGCCACTGGCTTTTTAAAAATGCTCATCACCATGTTAGTGCTGTGGCTTCTTCCCCTAGTTTGTTAAACGCCTCACCATAAAGGGGTGTCTAATCTTGTCAATGTGTTTCTGTGTTCTCTGAGATAATCATGTGACTTTTGTCTTCCCTTTGTCAACACTGTGCACTGTGATTTTCATGTGCTAAAGTGTCCTTGTATTCCACAGGGTTGAAATCAGCTCTCTTGTCTATCAGAAGGTTTAGTAAGCTGAATGAAAGAAATGTGGAGGGCTAACAAGAGGCCATACTCGCAGGGCGTGCCTGAGAAGAGACCGGAAGCTCTATAGAAGGTACGAATGCAGTGGTCCTGAAGCAAAGTTGCATCTTCTATGGCAGAAAGGGAGTTGGTTGCATAAGACTCGTGAGATTCACTCTCCCTTAGAGATTAATTAGGAGGTCACTCCAAGCATTTATGGCAGGTGTGACCAGATAGGACCAGTCCTATCATTAAATATGTAGGTAGCAATGACTTTTCTATATCATTATTCACGCAGTCCCTTCATGACAGGAACAATGAAATTTACTTTTCTCAAAGAGATTCCATGGGAAAAGGCTCTGTGAAAGAAGAGACCTTTCCAGTTCTGCACAGGGCAGCACAGCAACAGGAAGGGAGTGAACTCCAAACTGTGGGTCCTGGGGTTTGTGTTTTCCACTTAAAAGGACACATCATCTTCACCAGTGGCTGGACACCATCACTTTTCTGAAGAATGGATATGCATTCGTTTCAGACACTCTACGTGAGGATCTGAACTGTTGTCTAAAACCAGAGGGCAGTAAGGAGATTCCCACTAATGGAGAGACAGACAGCTGGGCCATTCAAACTGTGTGCTGCTCTTTAGAGGACCTGGGTTCGAGGGGACCTGAGTTTAGTTCCCAGCACCTGAATCAGGTGATCAGTCTACAGCCATCTGTAAATCCATTTCCGGGCAATCCCATGCCTCTGGCCTCTGAGATTACACATGTACAATTAAAAAGTAATAAAAATAAACACTTTTGCAAAAGAAAACTCCCACCCAACCAATGGAATGAAATTCACTTTCCAATTTAATGCATCTCTGTTTCTTTCTGCTCGTTCATCTCTGATCCAGCCTCTGATACTTGAACAAACCACAGAGACTCTGGACTATTGTCAGGGGCTCCCATTCGTCTCCATCCTCCTCATGCTGACACTCAGGCAGTCTTCTGCTATATGAGGAATCCTTTCACAAGCTTTCATCAGGCCACAGCTGGCACTGATTGGCCCATAGTCCTGTCATCCTGGTCTTTTTGGCAGTGCTCCTATGAAGCCTTCATCTTCACAGGATGACATCACCCACAGAGGAGAAAACCTTCGGTCATGGGTTGAAAATGCTTTTTTTTCTTTTTCTTTTTCTGCCATGTGTAAGCATCGCTCTACACAGACCACATTAAACTGTTATGTGTCTGTCTCTGTGAGATTGACATTTGGGTATGACAATTACAACAAAATGTCTTTTAAATGGAAAGAAGGGAATAATATCAAGAACAGTTGAGAAATGCTGCTTTAATATTTCAGAAAATGGATTTTTCTTTTCTATTTAAAGATTTTATTTATTTTATAATATTGCATATATGGGAATAGATCTCGGGGCTACATGCATGTAAGGAGAAAAATACTAACCACTGACGTCAAACCCTCCACCAGAAAGTTGATTTCCTTTTATTACTTTCATGGGCTTTTTACTTTTATATATTTTCTTATTTTTATTATTTATTGTCAGTCTGACCAACAGAGAATGTAAACTGTACAAGGACCTGGATCTTTGCCTGCTTTGTACAGTGATGTATCCCATGTCCAAATAAATAAATAGATAATTATAATCCTAACCATTAACACTTTATCAGTATTTCTTCAGTGAATAAATCTATCTTGCTCTTTAATAAATAAAAAGTGAAATGTTTTAATATACGTAAAACTTACAGAAACAAGTCATAAAAAGACATCTATGTTTGCTAGATTCACTCCACTGAAGTAGCATTAGTGAATAATAGATTATGATACAAATAAATGAGCAGTCTTGTGAGCTATTTGCATTCTCCATCTCAAGAAATATATATATATGTATATTTCTTAAAACAGTCTTTAGCATTGCATCATTATTTTAGAATTCATATAAAACATTCTAAGAAGTTTATCTTTTTACAGAAGAAAAAAATCACTTTTCTACGTGACTGTTCAACTGGAAGGAGTATTTATAATAAATAATATTGGAGTTGGACAGATGGGTCAGTGGCATTGAAGTGATATGAAGATATTCATGCACACAAAACACACATACACATAAAATAACATTAATCCTAAAAGTTTAATAAGAAATATTCACAGTGTTGTATATCTAAATGCAGGAGTTATAGCCAGACCTTTGTCAGAGAGATTATCACTGTGCTTAATATTTTTATTAACAATGAGAAAAGTTATCAGGGCAGTGGTGGTGCACACCTTTAATCCCATCACTTTGGAGGCAGAGGCAGGTGGAACTCTGAGATTGAAGCCAGCAGCAGCCTGGTCTACAGAGTAAGTTACAAGACAGCCTAAGGCTATACTGTGAAACCCTGTCTCAAAAAAATAAACCACAGAGAGAGTGTGAGAAGGTGGGGAGGAGGGGAGGAGGGAGAGGGAGGAAGAGAGTTGAATTTCAAAGATATTCAATTACATATTAGATTGAATTATTCTGAGATCAGCCCATTCAGGAAGACAAATGAGTTCCACAGCAGCTGTTTTTTCATTGTGTATACACACACACACACACACACACACACACACACACGCACACGCACACGCGCACGCGCGCACACGCACAAACACACTGTATGCCTCTGGAGTCTTTGCTTATGTCTAATCTTCACAGATTCTGCCTCATTTTCAAAGTCAGAATAAATTAAATATAAGCTGGTCATGGAGACAGTGAAGAAATACAGTTTTAGCCTGGCTAAATGTATGTAGGTCAAAGCTGTTTGCAGAAGCCTTTCCCTTCCCCCTGCTGTTTGCCCCTTTCCTGCTAATATAAACCAGCCTTTCCCTGCCAGTGTAAACAAGCTCAAGACTGCCCAGCCCCTTCCCCATCTGAGGGGCCTGACTAACGGTCAAAATGACCACAGCTGCCAGAGCAAGACTAGCTGTTCTCAAAAATTAGCCATAACAATAATAACAATCCCTGGGACCCCGGCCTCAGTGTGAATTCTAAGATAATCCGACCTTGCTGACAAAGTTTCTGACACATCGCTAGCTGACCACCAAAAGTAAAAAACATAACTGTTACTTTGCTAGCCAACAATAATAAAGTTGTGAAAACCCCCCCACACACACACACACAAATAGTATAAAAAAACTGTACTGTTAGCAATTTGGGGTTGACTCTCCCTGCGAGGCTCAGCAACCCCACACGCGTCAGATAAAAACCTCTTGCCATTGCAGCGATCTATTGTCAAGCTGTGTTTCTGGGGGTCTCCTTCTCAACATTTGGGCCCCTGGGGGTCCTAACAACGGACACCTTTGATTCCAGCATTAGGGAGACAAAGGAAGGCAGATCTCTGAGATCAAGGCCAGCCTGGAGTACAAGAGTGAGTTTTGGGCAGCCAGGGCTATGAAGAGAAACTGTATCAAAAAAAAAAAAAAAAAAAAAAAGAATTAAGTATAAGAAATGATTCGGTGCTGGTAATGGCAGCCACACCATTGTTCACTTCAGCATCGGGACACATGATTTCACTGAGGATGTAGTCATGAGAGGAAACAGGTGTTATAACTGTTTTTTTATTAACTTTGGGCTGGCTGCTTAAGACCAAAGCGTTCTCTAAATTTGTTTTTATGTAAATAAAAATAACTTGTGATGCTGACGCATCATTAAAGTTAGCCCCAGAGGCTGAACTTGGAGCCGAAGGAGCAAGCAAATAATGCTGTTCTGATTATCCGTTGTATTAAAAAGTACTCTCTATGGACTGCTGAACAAATCCCTCCAAGATGTGCTAGACTGAAACTCCTTTGTGGTTATCTATCACAGCATAGGCCCTGCCAAGACTTCACCAGGTGGCAAATGTGAAATTTCTCCCCAGTGGCAATTTGCTTTTAAAGTTTCAGTGGTGCGGTATATAATCTGTCGTATAGCGACAGATTCCCCTTTGAATCTATGAGCTAACACTCATGCTGTGAAAGTAAAAACTTCCAAAGATAACATCTTCTCTTGCTGGGTCTAGGAAGAGAAATGTGTAGAGATGCTTCAGAAGGCAGGAAGGGAGCCCTGGGAGGATTCACACAACAGTAGTTAATGTCCAAATTGGTGTGGTAGGGCTGGGCTTAATCTCAACCGCCTTTAATCCCAGCACTCCCTAGGCAACAAGGCAAGATGATTTAAGGGCCATCCTTCAACTCCACACAGAGCTTCAGGACCCTGTCTCCAAACAAAGCAAAACAAAACAAAACAAAACAAAACAAAACAAAACAAAACAAACTAAAGTAGTGGAAAGCTGACTAAAGACTGAAGCAGCGATCAGAAAGAGTTCTGAGTCCAAGACCTGACTCCCTTGCTGATTAATTTTGTAATGTTACTAAGACATAAGACTATGATGGGCAACTGAGGAAACTAAAGTCACCTGTGCATTGTTATTATTCAATCAACCACTGGTGCTTGATTAGGTGGCTTCCATATCTTGGCTCTATGGAGAGTCTGCAATATGAAAATAGCCTTGCATGTATCTGTGTAAAGTACTGACTTTATCCCTCACATATTGTTAAAATAGAATTATTGGGATCAAGTTTCCCTTAAATAAAAGGATTTGTTGACCTGCTTTTGATACTAGCAAGAAAAAGACAAGGTCATGGACAAATATCACATTTTCCACCATCAAGGCTGGAGGGCTTGGAAATCAGTTCAAGCTAAATAAAACTCATCCTCAAAGCATTGGTTTTATTGGGTCTTAGCTTCCGGAGACAAGCTCTAGCTATGTAGCCCAGCCTGGGCTTGAACTCTTGAGCCTCCTCCCTCGATGTTGTTATCTTTGGCATGGGTCTCCAGGCCCTGCATCAAAATCATTTTAATAATAAACACTTGGGAAGGAAAGCAGAGGCTGTAAATGCTGAATTCACTTTGCCTGTGCATAACAGGCAGGGAAAAGAGGAAGTGGGCACAGTTTAGGGACTCAGGGGAAGTCCATTGGGAAGGCCCTTGCTGTTGCTGGATTATTTAGATTTATTTATTTATTTTAATTGTTTATTTATTAGTATAGAGGCATGTGGAGGGGAGTCAAGAGGGTAGAGGCAGAGAAAGGCAGAGAGAGGGGAGAGAGAGAGAGAGAGAAAGAGAGAGAGAGAGAGAGAGAGAGAGAGAGAGAGAGAGAGAGAGAGAGAGAGAGAGAGAAACAGGCTGGTCGTGAACATGTGGAGAGGTGGAGGGGAGTGGGGTGAGAGGAGGGAAGGGAAGAGCCCAAGAGGGCAAGAGAGAAACAAGAAAGCAAGAGTGACTATTTAGATTCATTATGAGTAAAGTTTCTAACTCACAGGGAGAGGCAGTGCCTGGTCATGCCTGTTGAGCATCAGTTCTAAGTTAAGGTTGTAACATATGTACCTGAAAGGAGGAAGGTCTTTTGTTGGTTTTTACTAATATCTACTGATTATATTCCCTTATCTCTTTCACTAAATCATTTCATTTTTTTTTTCTTTTATCAGGCCATAGGCGTAGAGTAGGATTGCTGGATAGTAAGTAGATGTCCCTTGCTGATTTTCAGAACGGCCATGTCAGCCTTCATTCCTACCCGGGTGGCACTTTATCTTTCCTCCATATCCTCATGACCATCCATCTCCTCTTTTGTTTTTAATTGTTGGGAAACAAGGCTGGAACACCACACTTGGGATGTGGCTTAGAGTTGCGGTTAGTTTATGTCAATAAACACTGAGTCTGTCAGGTGAGGTGGTGATCACCTGATATGTCACAAGCCTTCCTGGTAGAATTTCACCTTCATAGCTAGAGTTCCAGAGATGATCCCAATGGAATCCTCCACAATAGTGATTTGATGCTAAAGAAGAGACAGAGACAGACCTTCTAACTCTTGGGAGTCATGAGAAACATTTCCACTGAATGTGGTCTTTTGGGTTACTTGATTTCATACGCTACATTCCTGTGTAGGGCGAACCATGAGCCATCAGGCAGGACTCAGCAAATCTCAAATAGTGTTATAAAGTTGTTAGCAATTGAAAGAAAATTAAAATCCAAGGTCCATGACTCATGCGGCTTGCTAGTTAGGAGGGCTTTTGGGGCCTAGAGCAAAGAACAAAGGCTATTGCTGTTAAATCATTCCAGGAACCGGCTAGCCATAAAGATAGGAGAAGACCTGCAAAGACATCCGGACTATCTCAGCAGGGATGTCCGGACTATCTCAGCTGAGTCACAAGCCCCTGACCCTCAGAATTGCTGTTACCTCTCTCTGCACGTACAATTTGCTGATGTTTAAACTGTACAATTGTGTGAAGCTGCACCAATTCCTCCCCTACCCCCACTCTTTTCCTATATAAACCCCTAACTTTTGAGCCTCGGGGTCGACACCTCTGTCTCCTGTGTGAAATACGTGTAGGCCTGGAGCTCCGTCATTAAACTACCTCGTGTGTTTGCATCAAGACAGTCTCTTGTGATTCTTTGGGTGCACGCTAGCTCGTGGCTTGGGTGGGGGTATCCCCGCCGGAGGTCTTTCACAATACCATCCCAGGAGGCAAGCGTGCACATGATCATTGATGGGAATATTCCCTTCAGATGTGTGCTCTGATGGTGCCACTGTGTTACTGAAAAGGCTGAGGGGACACATCCTGTCCCAATGAGTTTGCCTGTTCACTTCTAAGCCCTCCAACTCCAACAGCCACGTCCATCTTGGCTATGCTTTTAGAACTGTCCATGACCTTGACCATGGCTCACACATAGTATGTAGTATCTGGAAGATGCCTTTGAGCCTTGTAAAGAATGCAGATGTTGCTAGGCAACTCTAAATCTCTCACTAATGTTCCCCACCCTGGCACTTTTATAATTATGGTTTTGTCTTTCAAAATGTTGTACCCCTGAGCTCAGGTTCTGTGGTGGTTGACTATTCTTGGCTCAGGGAGTAGGACTGTTAAAAGGTGTAGCCTTGTAGGAGTAGGTGTGGCCTTTTTGGAGGAAGTGTGTCGCTGTGGAGGTGGGCTTTGAGACCCTCCTCCTAGCTGCCTGGAGGACAGCACTCTCCTGGATGCCTCCAGATCAAGATGTAGAATTCTCAGTTTCTCTTCCAGTACCATGTCTACCTGCTCGCTGCCATGCTTCCTGTCATGATGATAATGAACTGAACCTCTGAAACTGTAATCCAGCCCCAATGAAATGTTTGCCTTTATAAGAGTTATCTTGGTCATGGTGTCTCTTCACAGCAATGAAACCGTAACTAAGACAGGTGCTAAGAAACTTTCTGGAGGCACAAGCCCATTCTTGATCTGGGCATTAACAAAGGACTCAAAACCTTTAATTGGATTAATTAGCAAGCTTGTCAGTACCAATCTCTTTTGGATCATTTCATTACCAGGTATTTTAGTCAGACTTTTGTTGCTATGATAAACACCATGACCAAAAGCAACTTGGGAAGGAAAGGGTTTGTTTCAGGTTATAGTTTACAGTAAATCTTCTAAGGAAAGTTAGGTGAAGAACTCAGAGCAGGAACCTGGAGGCAGGAGCTGAAGGAGAGGCGATGGAGGAGGGCTGCTTACTGACTCACTCCTCCTGGCTTGTTCATTTTGCTTTCTTATATTATCCAGGATCACCTTCTTAGAGGCAGCACCATCCACAGAGGGGATCCTGTCATATCAATTATTAATTGAGAAAATGCCAGAAAGTCTAGCTTACATGTTAGTTTTATGGAGGTGTTTTCTTAATTGAGGTCCACTCCTCTCAAATGACCCTGCCTTGTGTCAGGTTGGCAAAAAGTGACACTGATACACCAGATAAAGATTTCTTCTTTCATTTTGTCTTCTACAGGAAAGAGTTCAGCTAAGACACTGTTAGTGCCTATGTTTATTTAGCATAGCAAAAGAATTTAAAGCAAACTCCAGAAGAATACTGGAGCAGGTTGGTCTGGAGGTGGGTGGCAGCCCTCGAGGCTCTAGATGGTGGATTTTTAAAAAGTGTCTTTTGGTTTCCTCTCTCCTATGTCAATGTCAAGTTCCTGCCTTTGGGAGATAGCTTCATTTATCTACTCTGCTGACATTGATTCAGGACCAAGATGTCCCCACAGCTGTGCCTTCTCATCAGCATATTCATTGGTAGCAATGTGTGGTCACGGGGAAAGTCCCCTGGTGTCTTACTTTCTTACATGGGATCCCTCCTTCTCGTATCTGCTTAGCTGCGTGCACTTAACAGTTATAGGCTCCTAAAACACCACTGTTGTTAACAATTGATTTCTAGCGCTGCTATTCTCTGAAGTTTTTCCTAGGTAAATTGATTTCTAGGAATTTTCACAAAATGAATTATTCTTTGAGTGTCTGTATGAAAGTCATTATTATCAAATGCCGCAGACCCTATGGTCCCCTGTGCCTGCGTAGAAAAGAGTCTCTAGAGTAGATGGGCAGAGATTAGGATGAAAATGACAATCAGTCAAACACACAAGAAAGGTGTTGGATCTGAATGTAATGTTCTGGTTGAGCTTCAGACTTATATTACAACGAATTATCAGAGGATACAAATCACAAAAAGGCAAGATACACTGAAATTCACCAGTTACAGCAGAAAGGAATTTGCAGGGACTAATTAAATGTTTACATTAGGGATAACAAGCCCTGCCTAGGATCAGCCTAATGCCAGGCAAGAATTTCACACTTTAAGGTTAAAAGCATCAGGGGGTTGTTAACTCTTGACAGGCCTTAAGAGTAATGCGTTATCACAGAGCTCTAAATTCTTAGGTCTAGTAAAACTTATCCTGTCTGGAGAGTTCCCCCTTATCAGGGTACTATATCAACTTATACTTGACATGGAATGTAGCCTGTAGTAAAAGATTTCTATCTCAGTGAGACTTTTAGTCTCTATCTACAGACAGCTGAGTAAATAGCAGGTGCTTTATTGTTTTATGGTAGGGCTTAATTAGTTACTGAATAGGTTAAGCTCCTTGCTGCTATCTGGAATCTAAGAACACTGGAAAAAGGCTTTAGTTATGTTAGAATACAATCTTAAAAGGCATTTACTATAAGGCAATACTATATAGAGTGCACGTGAATCTATACACTAGACTAATGTGGATTTGGAAAATTAATTTTATGGGTTATATAGATTAGGGAGAAAATGCCAGGCCCCCCGGGAAGGGAGTTTCCTTGAAACTCTTTGCTTCATGAACCAGCTTCCCAGCTTTCGCTTTGTCAAGCTGACTCCACCAGAGTGCCGTGACAATCAAATATTAAAACCCTTTGTTCCTGGCAAATAGGAGTTGAGAATTTATTTGAATCATGATAATATATACTTCAGTTTAAGTAATTCAATTTGCAATTGGTGGTTAGATTTTGTAGAAGCCCATTTAAAAGGAAATTTTAGGTCTCCACATAAAGTAAATTCAATATTCTTACTCCTTTCATTTTCATGGCAAATTTGATAAATTTTAAGAAAGAGGGATATTCAAAAGATGTATCTTTTTAAAGCTTAATTTTCCTCAAGCCATGGAAAGAAGAAATGCTGAGCAAACTAGAGTGAAAAGGACCGTGGAGCAGCAGGAAGAGCTAAGTTATCTTAGTTTGCTTTTCTGTCATGTAAAATGAAACCTTTCAAAGAAAAGAATTTCATCTCTGCCACTTTTGGAGCTGAGAAGCCTAGCACCATGGTGCCAGCATTAGCCAAGGGTTGGCTGGTGGATCCCAGTTAGAGGCATCACATGACCAGAGCTCAGTTTACCCAGGATTTTGTAGGTGCTATTTAAACCTCTGTCAGTCTCTCTCCCAAATTCCTTAACCCTGGGCTTCTGGTATCATTTGAGAGCAAAGGCTTTAGTCTGAAGTGCACAGGCAGCTTGCTTCTGTGCTCTCCTGCAGATGCCCCCTTCCCCTACCCCAGGCTCTCTCCCACAGCAAGCACAGTGGGATGCACATGCAGCTTGCCTCTTGGCTTTCCCTAACCCCTGCTCCTCCCTGCAGCAAATTTGGGGATTCCTCCCCCTCCCTGGCTGCTCCAAGAGAACTTGAGGAGCCACAGGTGCCAGCTTGAGTGAGACAGCCTCCATAGCTTCAGTGGTCCTGAAGTTAGTATTCTCCCTGATGACTGGCTGAGCACTTCCTAGGTGCAGCTGGTGCCTGTCCTTGGAAAAAGGAGATTAGGGTACCATGTTTATATCATGGAAGAGAAGTGATCAGAGGTCATAGACAGTTATGGCCAGTCATAAAACTAGTTCCTGGTAGCCCCTTAAAGATATTCCTTAGGTCAGAAGAACCCCCTCTCAGCAGCACAATTCTATCCTACCAAATGGTATCATGTCTGAATTATAGCTTACTTCATCTGCCTCCCCCTATCACCCTAAGCACTGAAAGAATTTCTATCTATGCTGTATATAAGTGCCAAGCCATCCAAGCTCATGGTTGCACTCCTGTCCTGCATGTGGAAAGGTTTGCAATATGAGTCTGACTTGAAAATAAAAGACTTGTATGCATGATTGCAGCAGACTCCACAGTTCTTGAGCTCTCCTGGGTTTCCTGAAAAGTTGGGGCACAACATTTGGGGGCTCGTCTGGGATTCCCCAGCAGATCTCTGGAATCTGCAGTCCAGAGAGTCTAAGACAGGTGAGCAAGTGTGGTGAGTGTCAGTGTTTCATTGTTCACTGTTCACATCTGTTCTTTCTGGCCATATCTTGGCATTGGGAAAAGCCTTGAGGTAGCAGTATATATGTATCTGTGGCCAGAAGTAACCATACTGGACTCACTAAACAGTTATGGTCATAAAAGGCAGGAAGACATTCCTGAGCTGGAGTTCAGGGTGGTTAATGTTCCTGACCATCAGTTGGAAGTGCTTGAGAAGCAGCCCTGGCACAATCTGCTGTCATATCCACCTCGCCTCCACTTTCCGAGGCAAGAGTCTGTTAAGTCCTAGTGTTTGGATTTATTTTTGTTTCCAGTCACAACGTGGCTATCATGCATGTGGTTTTGTCAGAGTTAGCCTTGTGTTATACTAGACAGTGACTGACATAATGGAACAGACTATCACTCTCTTCCTTCCCATCCCCTTAACATCATCTTGGCTCACTTTAAGGAAGTGAAGACCAGTGCACACAATCTCTCAGTGGACATGAGCAAGAAGAAAACACATTTGTACTGTAGCTGAGAATGGCCCACTTTCAGAGTGGGATGGCCAGCAGAGGGAACTTTTCATCTTCCCACGGTGCAAGTGGTTGAAAACAAAGTGTTCCGGAAGGCACACAGGCATCAAAACAAGTCCCCTACATTGTAGTCTGGAAAGATTTTATTGTCAACCCACCACCTTGGGTGAAATCCTTTTTATTATCCCTGATTAACGCTACTTTGCCCCCCAGAAACCATGCCTGCTCTGATGTCAAAAGAACAAAAATGGGAAGACTCCAAGCCTTTAAAGCTTCTCTATCCTATCCTACAGGACAGTACACCGGAAAAAGTCATATTCCTACCTCCTTGAATGCCCATACCCCTTGTTGGGGAGAGATTTACTAGCCAAAATGGGAGCTCAGATTCATTTTGACCCTGGGAAAGTCCAGCTGACAGACGGAAACAGCAATCCAATCCAGGTGCTGACACTTGACCTGGCCTCTGAGACTGAGTAGAGACTATACGAGTCACCAGCCAGCCCCGAACAAGACCTGGATGCCTGGCTGGCAGAGTTTCCCCAGGCATGGGCAGAGACTGGAGATATGAGGCTGGTAAAACATCAACCTCCTGTATTTGTAGAGCTCAAGCCAAGAGCAGACCCAGTATGGGTCATGCCCCAGGAAACATGGAAGGGGATCACTCCCCATATCAAGAAACTGTTGGCCTTGGGAGTCCTTAGGGCATGTCAGTCAGTCTGAAACACCCCATTATTGTCTGTGAAAAAGCCAAAGTCCAATGACAACCACCCTGTCTAGGATCTACTGGAAGTTAACTGCGGGGTGATGTACATACACCCAAAAGTGCCTAACCCTTATACCCTGTTGAGCTCTCTACCTTCAGATCGGAAATGGTATTCTGTTTTGGATCTAAAGAATGCTTTCTTCAGCTTACCTTTGGCTTCCAAAAGCCAGAAATACTTTGCATTTGAGTGGCATGATTCTGAAAGTGGCATTAATGGACAACTCACCTGGACCTGCCTGCCTCAAGATTACAAGAATTCACCTACTATTTTTGATGAAGCTTTGCATGAAGACCTGGGTGAGTACACAGTTAATAATCCAGATATAACTCTTGTTCAGTATGTAGATGATCTTTTAGTTGCAGCAGAAACCAAAGAAGAATGCAAGGGTATCCAGAATCTCCTACATGTTCTGGGAG